>NC_037681.1:92973915-93024510 GCF_003255815.1 Theropithecus gelada
TAAATGACGAGTTGATGGGTGCAGCACACCAACAAGGCACAAGTATACATATGTAACAAACCTGCACGTTATGCACATGTACCCTACAACTTACAGTATAATAATAATAAATAAATTAAAAAAAAAAAAAAAAAGAAGTACAATAAGGATGTTACTGGACTAAAATTAAGGTGTTGGCAGGGCTACATTCCTTTCTGGAGCCTCCAGGATAAGATATGTTTCCTTGCTCCTGTGGGTTGTTTGCAGAAGTCAGTTCTTTGCAGTTGTAGAATTGAGATCCCCATTTCCTTGCAGGCTGCCAGTTGAGGATCATTCCCAGCATTTATAGAGGCCACCCGTACTCTTTGGGTCATGGCCTCCTTCTTCCATCTTCAAAACCAGCAAGGTAGGTGGAGTTCCTCTCACACTTCAACTCTTTCCCCCTTCTTCTTCTACCTCATCTCTCTGAACCACTTTTTCTGCCTCTTTCTTCTGCTTTTAAGGAGTTATGGGATTAGATTGGACCCACTAAGATAATCAGGATAATCTTACCATCTCAAGGTCTTTAATACCACATCTGCAAAATCTCTTTTACCCTGTAAGGTAACATAGTCACACATCCGAGGGATTAAGATGTCGACACCTTGTGGGGAGGGAGGATATTATTCTGCCACACACACACACACACACACACACACACACACAAACAGATGTATATTTTCAGCCAGGTAGAATATAGAGTGTAAATGAAGAATAGAGGACTGAAGATAAACCTCTGAAATACAATATTAAGGGATGGATAGAGGAAAGAAGCCCCAACAGAAAGTCTGAGAAGGAGCAATCAGACAGATAGGCTTAGACTAGATCTAAAGGGACAATGATCTTGAAGATTCTTATGTTTTGCCTGTTCATGATTTATTGATTTCCTCACTTTATAAAATCTCTTTTGCCCAGTCTTTTACTTCCTGGTCCTGTCATCTTTAATGGTGCTGATTCTTGGGGAGTGACCACACAAATTTTAATTTTGGACATAATATCCCGAAGTATCTCAGAACACTCAGCCCATGAACTGCTAAACTAGCTGAACATTCAGAGACCTTTTCCCCATGAACATCTTGCTCCAGGCAATAGAATAATAGATCATTGCTAGAACTTCCTAAAACAAGGTAGCTGGAGAAAGCTTGCAACATCTAGACGGTTTCCACTACTGGCAGGCAAGGTCCTTACCTCAGATTTTCAAAAGGAGAAACCAAACAGGCCATCTCCTGTTGTCAATACTTTTTATTTTTTCCCAGCTGAGTCAATTAAGTTCTATGAAGTAGAGACATGTGAATTGAAAAGTATTAATTAAAAGAGTTGGGTGGATCCAGTGTCATAAGCTGAGGATCATTAGTAATAGGAAAGATAAAATGCCTCCTACTAAATAAATGCCATCTTTTAAAACTCAAATATAGGAATTTTTTTTTGCAAGCACACATAAAAAGTTAAAGGTGAAACCATCTTTAAAGAGAACAAGTCTATTGCTAGTGAGGATGATTAAGAGTCATAGGACATAAGAAATCAAAGTGAAAGACAAAAATTAGTCAGGCGTGGTGGTGGGTGCCTATAATCCCAGTTACTGGGAGGCTGAGGCAGGAGAATCACTTGAACCCGGGAGGCAGAGGTTGCAGTGAGCCGAGATCATGCCACTGCACTCGAGCCTGGACAACAAGAGCAAGACTTCGTCTCAAAACAAAAAAACAAAAAAACAAACAACAAGCAAAAAAAACCAAAGTGAAAATGAGGATTATCTAACCTAATTTTTTCATTTTACATTGGGGAAATAAAAATACAAAGCAAAGACATTCCCAAGATCACCTAGGTGCTGGCAGTATCACAAGTATTCTAACCCCTTCTTTAATGTTCCATATCCTGAGGTGATACACAGAAGGTGGCTCCATTATTGCTAAATTGATGCTGATTTCTCAGCCACTTTATTCTGGTGTCTCGATGAGGGGCACAAAAATGAGTGAAACCATGTTAATCATTAAAATGTAAGAAATTTTAGCCTCAGCACTGTTAGAAAATCAATAAAGAACACCATTCAAAAATAATAGGGGTAACACATGGATACACAGAGGGGAACAACACAGGTTGGGGCCTAACGAAGGGTGGCGGGTGGGAGATGAGAAAGGATCAGGAAAAATAACTAATGGATACTAGGCTTAATTCTTGGGTGAAGAAATAATTGGTACAATAAACCTATGACATATGTTCACCCATGTAACAACAAACCTACACATCCTGCACATGTACCCCTGAACTTAAATAAAAGTTTAAAAAATTCATTACTTATATAACAAAAAATGTAGGAGATGACTTATGAAAAGCAATGAGCTGATTTTGTGCAGGGGCCAGTATGCCTAGAAAACCACAGACAGTATACAAATCAAGACTCACTGTCTCTGCATAAGAGATTTTAGAAGGGTGTGTATATGTAAAATTACCACTAGATTCTGGGGAAAGAAAATAGGAAAGAGAAAGTAGGAAACAAAGTTAATGGCTTCACCTCTGCCACATCTGCCTTTTCTGCCAAGACTTTTAAAACTCTATTATCTCACAAAAAGTAGGAGCCAGAATAAAGAAATCTCTGAAACGTATGCTGTCCAGCGTATCATGGGACAAAACTAACATAAAATCACAGTTTTTACATTCTTATCCAGAATGAAATTTTTTAAAAATCATATTTTGAGGACTCAGTTGTCCTACCTGGGCCTCCCAACCGAAGCATCTATGCAATTACCCAGTCATAGATTTAGCAATTAAATACTATAATCCCTGTCCAGGCAATTTGCTACTTGAGAATAGTGAGCTGTTGCTAGATGCCCTGTAAAAGCAGTGGGAGATTTCAGCAGGCTAGACCCTGCAGGACACTGAGAACCACATTGAGAAAGGGGATGAAAGAAAAGGGCATGAAGAAAGTAATAGAAGGTACCTAATTAGCCCGGAATAGCTTACTTTAGATTTCTCTGCCACCTCTCAGGTTATACTATTGAATTATAATTACCCTAACTTAAGGCTATGCCATTTAAATATCTCTGTTATGATTATTGTTATCCAAAATATTGTACTCTTGCTATCACTCTGCCCTCTGTCTTCCTGGCATACTGACACTCATTATCCTGGGTTGTCACAATGGCCTGGTTATCAACTAAATTATCCATGTCTCATTATACTCTACTGTAATCTGCTGGAATAAGAGGCTACCCTATACAATATTAAAATTCACAACACACTTTTCCAATCAGAGTCAGTTTTCCGTTTACCAAAACACTGCTTGCAAACATGTTCTATTAAGTTACTTGGACCATTTTCAAGTCAATTTTGCATTTCTTGATAATCTGGTTTTCCTTAAGTCTCATTGCCAGTTGTGACAGACTTTGGCACCTGGCTCACAGTTTTTCTCTCCATACCAAATGTATCATCATTATCATCCTGGGTGACAAGTTATTACAGAGGAACATTTATCAGCAGGTATATATCGATCTATATTGTGTATCAAAGAAATCCAGAAACAAGAACACTTTTAGGAAAATCCTGTCTCTACTTCATAGAAAAGTATGGAGTTTATATTCAATATGTGCAACAAACTTTAAAACCAATGATCAGGCCGGGCATGGTGGCTCACGCCTGTAATCCCAGCACTTTGGGAGGCCCAGGCGGGCGCATCACGAGGTCAGGATATCAAGACCATCCTGGCTAACACAGTGAAACCCCGTCTCTACTAAAAATACAAAAAATTAGCCGGGTGTGGTGGCAGGCGCCTGTAGTCCCAGCTACTTGGGAGGCTGAGGCAGGAGAATGGCGTGAACCCGGGAGGTGGAGCTTGCAGTGAGCTGATATTGCGCCACTGCACTCCAGCCTGGGCGACAGAACAAGACTCCGTCTCAACAACAACAGCAACAAAAAGATCAAAAACTCTTTCCAAAATTCCTACTTTTAATGGTAAAGTAGCTTGCTTTGTAGAACAATTCATGCCTAAAGTTTATTAACCACTTAGTACTTAAAACTAAGGCAAGTATGTTGAGATTACACTTTTTTCCTTCAACAAATCCTTACTGAAGGCCTACCATGTACTAAGAATTGTTCCAGGCACTAAGAATAAAGTTATTCAGAAAATGTGTAAAATCCCTACACTTGTGAAAATCATTTTTTACTAGGGGGAAGAACAAGATATGTAAGATGTAGAGTATACTAGAAGATGATGAATTCTTCAGAGAAAAATGAAAAGGGAAGAGAATAGAATTTTGTTTTGGTTATGGTTTGGTAAGGAAGTGGCAGAGGTAGTCAGAGGGAAGTTGCAATCTTAAATGGGAAATGTCTCAATAAAGTGAACTTTAAGTGACTTGAATAAAGACCTGAACAAGATGAAGGAACAAGTAAAACAGGTATCTGGAAAAGAGCCTTCCAGAAAGAGTCATATCAAGTGCAAAGGCCCTGAGATGGGCGTGTACCCAGCGTGTCTAGGAAACAATAAAGAGGCTATCAGAGTGAGAACAGAGTGACTGAGGAAAAAAGTAGTCACAGAGTTAAAGGGTGTGTGTGTGAAGGCTCAATAGGATCTTATAGACCATTAAAAGGACTTTGGTTTTTACTTAGTGTGAAACAGGAAGCTCCTGTGGGATTTTAGGCAGAAGAATGATATGATCTGACTTGTTTTAACTTTTTCACGCTTTTATTGTCCTACTGATTATGGCCTGCAGAGGGGCAAAGGCAGAATCATGGAGACCAGTTAAAAAGCTGTTGCAAGAATACTTAATTATTTGAATCATGAGAAGAGAATGATAGTTAAAAGTGGTTGGTTTCTGGTATATTTTAAAGAGGGAGAAAACATAATTTGCTGACAGATTGGATGTGTGATGTGCAAGAAAAAAGAGTCAAGGATGACTCCATAGTTTCTATTCTTACAAGAAGTAGAATTGCCATTAATTGAGACAAAGAGAGCTGTAAAAGGAATAGGTTTTTATCGGGGCAATGGAGAAATAGGGAACTTACCTTTAAGACATTTTAGCCTATAATAAAATATAGCACACTAATAATGTTCTATTATCATATCTGATGAAGATAATTATATTTCTAGCATAGAGAATAAGGCTATGTTACATTTTCAATACATTAATCAGTCTTACTCAAAACTCCTCACTGCTTCAGCAAGGGTTATTTGTAGACTACAATAGAAGTCACTCCTAGAAATTTTAGTATCTTGAATTGGTTGTAGAGTTTGGATTGTTATTCTGGCATAATTTTTGAGCTAGTTAAGTAGGTCACATATGTCTCATAGAGATATAACAAGGATGAAATTCTGGATGAACTCCAAGGGTGTATTTACATTAAGAAAAATGGCTCCCATAGGAATAAAAAGGCAATACATGACACTTGAACCCAAGTGCTCACCAGAACTGGAAGAATATGACCAAATATTTAGTCTGAAAAGTCATCTCCTGTTGAAGCAGTAAGAGTGATTTATCAGGTGAGGAGCTATGTTCCTCTCTGGCATGAACCATCTAGCTGCATGGAGCCCTTCCTTGATAGCCCTCCTTCAGCAGCTCTCACTAGAGAAAGTCCTCATGTACTAGGTTCCAGGGACTGCCACCTAAGTTCCCTTTACCCACTTTACCCATATTTGGTTTTGCCTTTTCCAGGGCTGTGACCTCTGCAATTCATTTAATAAGATTAAAGTAAACTGATAAAGAAGAGCAAGGAGTAGGAGGAAAATGACGAATCTATTTATGGGAGTTTGAGTACAAATATTATTCAGAAATTCAATCTAGTTCCATGTACTTCTAAAATGCCGCAAAACAATATTAAGTCAATACATTCAGCAAGCAATTATGAAATAAGAACTATGTTACCCACTAAGGGATGGGGAATTCATGGATAATAAAACAGGGTTCCTGCCCTTAGTGAACTCAGAAGCTAATGGTGAAAGCAGATGATTAAACAAGTAATTACAAGAGCATTTGTAATGAAGGGGCATACAAAATGTCAGGGACCCAAAGGGGGGACAATTAAATCTGCCTGAGGAGGTTGTGAAGGATTTATAAAGAAGATGACATTTGAGCCAAGCTGTGAAGGAAGAGAATGCATTTGTCACTCTACCGAGAGAGTACTCTGTGATAGGCAGAGGCGGCCTAAAGCTTACCCAGCTTTGGGATCGAGGAGGTGTTAAGAGTAGTCTGGGGAAAGTTTACATGGGGAAGAGTGACAGAAAGAGGAGACTAGAAAGATTAGCTGGGACCAGACCTGCTTTGCTAGGGGTTCATCCTTTGTTATTTGGGCAACAGAGAGCTCTTAGGTTTTTTAAGCAGGCAAAAGCTATGACGATAATTGTGTTTAAAAAAAAAAAAAAAGGTGGCAGAAGGGAAGAAAAGAAAGAAAAGTCATCAACAGCAAGGGCATAAAACAGATCAAGAGAAGTAAGAAAAAATAGAGTTTCATACTTTGCAGAAATAACCATGAACATATTCACTCCCATGCCCCTTTCCCATCCCCATAACCTATCAATACCTCCCTCTAATTAAATTAAACATCTCTATGCACTATCATTTCATCAAGCAGGCAATGAAAAAAGAAATGTCCACACAGAAAGACAGAGGGAAGATGCTGGTACCTCAGAAAAAAACACACAGAAAACCACCTTGTCCCATTTAATTATTTCTCTCAGAGTTTATAAGAGAAGAAATAATTAAGAACACCATATGGATTTAGAACACAGGGAAGCATGCGTGAACACATCACACATGCACACACACACTGCTTGTATTGACAAATGATAAGAATGATAAGTAGTATAAACATCGAGAAGAATGATTACATCTGTCTTACCTCATCACACACATTCATTTTTAATAATGCTGCCAATTTACTATTGTTTGAGATCACTCTTTTTAACATAGCCTTGGTGTATCAGTAGCTTCTGAGAACCACTTCCTCTCCATTGTCACTCCTAGTTTCTTGTGGTTCCAAGACGCTAAATACTAAGGACTACTATAGTAGCTTATGAGAGGGCCATAATATTGCTATAAGGAGCCTGCTGCTTGCCTTGATTAGGTCGAAAGCATCAAAGCTCTGGGAAGAATCTAGGAGACCTCTCTCTGACTGATGGTTAGCTTAGATGAACACTACAATCCTTAGATTAGGTTTTTAGAGCACATTTCTTTTTTAACACAGTCCAGAAAATAGAGAAGTTATACCTTCACTTTGCTGGCAAATAGAAGGCTCTTTTCTGTAGTACCACTGCAGACAAGCAAAGGTTTGAACATTTTTTATTATCACCATGGGATTAAATTCCCCAGATGGCCATAGTTTTCAGAGACATTATGAATAGTGATTATCGAATGTCTTGGTCACAGAACACTTTTATGAAAAATTTAAAAACCAAAATAAAACTAAGAAACAACATCAGTTCCTACTGACCCATGGTAAAAATAATAACAAAAAAGGTAGGAATCATCATTTCTAACGGCACAGGAATACTTCCCTCCTCCAAACTCATACAGGGCTTTCATGCTACTCATTTGGCACTTAATTACATGCTGTATTTTACTAGTAATGTTTTTGTTTTGTTTTGTTTTGTTTGAGACAGAGTCTGGCTCTGCTGCCCAGGCTAGAGTGCAATGGTGCGATCTCGGCTCACTCACTGCAATCTCCACCTCCCAGTTTCAAGCAATTCTCCTGCCTCAGGCTCTGGAGTAGCTGGGACTACAGGTGCGCAACACCACGCCCAGCTAATTTTGTACTGTTAGTAGAAACTGGGTTTCAACATGTTGTCCAGGCAGGTCTCAAACTCCTGACCTCAAGTAATCCACCTGCTTCTAGTAGTTAACTTTTTAGAAGTGTTAGTTCTGCTTCTCTTATTTGATTGTAATAAGGTAAGGTTAAGTTAGATACGCATCAAATCAGACTGCAAAATACCTTCCATCAGATAATAGGCACTAAGAATTGAAAATATGGACACTGGTAAATCCATATCCTTACCGAGATTCATGGGCCACTTTATACTACTTTTTCTTTTTTGAGATGGAGTCTTGCTCTGTCGCCCAGGATGGAGTGCAGTGATGCGATCTCGGCTCACTGCAAGCTCCCCCTCCTGGGTTCACACCATTCTCCTGCCTCAGCCTCCCGAGTAGCTGGGACTACAGGCGCCCGCCACCACACCCGGCTAATTTTTTGTATTTTTAGTAGAGACAAGGTTTCACTGTGTTAGCCAGGATGGTCTTGATCTCTTGACCCTGTGATCCACCCACTTCAGCCTCCCAAAGTGCTGTGACTACAGGCGTGAGCCACCGTGCCCGGCCCACTTAATACTACTTTATGTGTAGCATTAAAAAGTGTAATGTGAAATAAAGGTGCACTCTTATACCTATGAAGTTAACAACAACAACAAAAAAAACCCGTAAAATCAAAAGAACCTATGTTGGTTGGGCTTCTGTAAAGCTTATGCATGATTATACGTCCCGAAATAATTTAAATTGGTATAACCCTTCATTAAGAATCAGCAATACATTTAAAACCCATAAAAATGCTCATAACCCTTATATAAATAATTTACATTAAGGAGTAATTCAGATTAAAAGGCTTTAGATATGAATATATAATAATTTAAATATAAAAACAAAACATTAGAAATAACATATGTTTAGAATAATAATGGCTAATTAATTGATGGTCTATAAAACTGATGGACCATTTATAATAAAAACTTCAATCATATTAAGAAGTCAAAGAAACATGCTTAACTGACAAAGGGCATAAAAAAACTTATACCTGTCATCATATTTAATGGTGAAAGACTGAATACTCCCCCACCCACTAGGATCAGAAACAAGGCAATGATACCTGCTCTCGGTACCTATTCAACCTCGTACTGGAGTTCCTAGTGCAGTAAGACCAAAAAGCAAAAGGTATCTAGACTGGAAAGAAAGAATCTAAAACTGTTTTTATTCACAGATGCCCACCTAGAAACTCCCCAAAAATGTATAAAAAACTACTATATCTGATAAGTGAGTTTAGCAAATTTGAGATTCAACATCAACATACAAAAACCAATTGTATATTTCCATATATTTGCAATGAACAATTAAACATCAACATTAAAATAACAATATCACTTATAAGGAATATGGAACACTTTGGAATAAACCTAACAAAATATGTGCACAATGTGCTGAAAACTACAAAGCACTAAAGAGAGAATTCAAATAAATGAACATTGAACTGTGTTCATGGATTAGAAGACTAAAATTGTCAAAATGTCAATTTTCCCCAAATTGATCTCTGAATTCAATATAATCCTAATGAAAATACCAGCAAGCTTTTTTTTTTTTTCTTTTGAGACGAAGTCTCACTCTGTCGCCCAGGCTGAAGTGCAGTGGTGTGATCTCGGCTCACTACAACCTCCGACTCCCTGGTTCCAGTGATTTCCCTGACTCAGCCTCCCAAGTAGCTGGGACTACAGGTGCACGCCACCACACCTGACTAATTTTTGTACTTTTAGTAGAGACGGGGTTTCATCATGTTGGCCAGAATGGTCTCGATCTCCTGACCTCGTGATCTACCCACCTCGGCCTCTCAAAGTGTTGGGATTACAGGCGTGAGCCACTGCTCCCAGCCAAACTTTTTTTAAAGAAATTGACAAATTGATTCTAAGATATATATGTCTATATATATTTACATATATATTTTTATATATTTACATATATAGTTTTACATATTTGTTCATATATATTTACATATATATGGCTTAGAATTAACAAAACAACTTTGAAAAAGAAGAAAAAGTTGGAGGACTTGAACTGCTTGATTTCAAGACAATATAAAAGTAAGATCAAGACACAGCAAAAGGACAGACACATAGGTCAATTGAACATAATATAGAGAATGCAGAAGGAGACCAACACGTATGTGGTGAATTGATTTCTAAGAAAGGTATCAAGGTGCATCAATGGAGAAAATATAGTCTTCTTAACAAATGGTGCTGGAACAACGTACATGCCATATAAAAATATGAACCTTGGCCATACCTCATATCATACTGAAAAATTAACCCAAAACATATCATCATAGACCTAAGTGTAAAACCTAACAATATGAACTCCTAGATGAAAACATAGGAAATAGACTTTTGTGACCTTGGATTAGGCAAAGATTGGGACACAAGGAGCATGAGACATAAAAAAAGTGACATTATAACTGCATGTCACTAAAATCAGAAGAAAAAACTTAAGGTTTTTTAAAGATACTGCTAAGGAAATGGCCTGCTGACCAGAATATATAAAAAAACTTTCACTACTCAATAATAAGAATTATTTTAAAAACTGAATAAAATATTTGAACAAATACATTAAACACAGAAGAGAAAAGAAACTGAATAAAATATTTGAACAAACACATTAAACACCAAATAAGCACAAAAAAGAGATTCTCAGCATAATTAGTCATTAGGTTAATACAGATTAAAACCTCCATGACATATATCTATACATGTATCAGGATAGCCCAAATTGGGAAAAATACTGACAATACTAGCAATGTGCAGAGCAACTGCTCATATACTGCTGGTAGGACTACAAAATGGCAAAGCCACTTTGGAAAGCAGTTTGATAGTTTCTTATAAACATACACTTACTATATGACCCAGTAACTCTAGAGAAATCAAAATATATGTTCATATACAAACCTGTACACAAATGTTTATTGTGGCTTTATTCACAATAAACTTTGGGAGGCTGGGGCAGGTGGATCGCCTGAGGTCAGGAGTTCAAGACCAGTCTGGTCAACATGGTGAAACCTCGTCTCTCCTAAAAATTCAAAAATTAACTGGGCATGCTGGTGAGCACCTGTCGTCCCAGTAACTCGGGAGACTGAGGCAGGAGAACTGCTTGAACCCGGGAGGCAGAGGCTGCAGTAGCTGAGATCATGCCACTGCATTCCAGCCTGGGAGACAGAGAAAGACTCCGTCTCAAAAAAAAAAAAAAAAAAAAAGAATGGAGTACTAACGTATGCAAAAATATAGATGAATCTCAAAAGCACCATGCTAAGTGAAAGAAGAGAAAATTAAAAGTATGTTTCCATTTATACGGCATTCTGGAAAAGACAAAACCATATAGTGCCAGAGATCAGAGCAGCTGTTGCCAGGGAATACAGTAGAGGGAGAAGAGTCATTGCAAAGAGGCATAAAAAAAAATTCTGATAAATGGAAATATTCTGTGATCTTGGTAGTGGTTATACAACTGTGTAAGTTTGTAAAAAAAAAAATTATAAAGCTGTATATTTAAGAAGGATGAATTTACTGAATGTAAATTATGCCTCAATTAACCAACCAACAAACAAAATACTGTCAACACCAAGTGTTGAAGAGGATGTTAAACAACTGATATGCTCCTCCACTACTGGCAGGATTCGAAAATGGCACTTTGAAAAATAGCTGGACATTTTAGAAAAATTAAGTTACACATACACTTATTATAGGCCCAACAATTCCATTCCTAGTATTACCCAGGGGAAATAAAAAAATACATGTTCAAGTAGGCCGCTACTCAAGTAGGCCGCTACAGTATAGTGACAGCAATAGTAGAAATAATAATAGCTACCTCATTAATTAAATGCTTACCGAATAATAAATATATATTCACTTGTACATGAATGTTCACAGCAGTTTTACTCATAATAGCCGAAACTGGAAAGAACAAAATGTTCATAAATGTCAAAGGTGATTGGATAATTATGATATATCCATGTGAAAAACTATAACTCATCAATAAAAAAGAACGAACTATTGACACCCCCAATACCATGGATGAATATCAAAATATCATGCTGAATCAAAGAAGCCAGACACAAAGTGTGCACAAAAGAATATAAATTCTAGGATGTACATATAATTCTAGAAAATACAAACTAAGCTGTAGTGATAAAGAGCAGATCAGTGATTGTTTGGGGACAAAGGGATGGGACTAATTACAAAGACGCACAAGGAGCCTTTTTGGCATGGTAGAAATGTTCTTGGTTGTGGTGGTGGTGGTGGTTACATGGAGTTGTACACTTAAAACAGGCACATTTTATTGTATATTAGATTATACCTGAATAAAATTGATTTAAGAATTAACAGCCTAAAAATGTTTAAGATAACCAAAACAGCATGGTACTGGTACCAAAACAGATAAGATATATAGACTAAGGGAACAGAACAGAGGCCTCAGAAATAACGCCATACGCCATACATCTGCAACCATCTGATATTTGACAAACCTGACACAAACAAGCAATGGGGAAAGGATTCCCTGTTTAATAAATGATGTTGGGAAAACTGGCTAACAATTTTCAGAAAAATGAAACTGAACCCCTTCCTTACACCTTATACAAAAATTAACTCTAATTGGATTAAAGACTTAAATATATGACCTAAAAGCATAAAAATCTTAGAAAAGAACCTAGGCAATACCACTCAGGACATAGGTATGGGCAAAGACTTCATGTCCGAAACACAAAGCAATGGCAACAAAAGCCAAAATTGATACATGGGATCTAATTAAACTAAAGAGCTTCTGCACAGCAAAAGAAACTATCATCAGAGTGATCAGGCAACATACAGAATGGGAGAAAATTATTGCAATCTAACCATCGACAAAGGACTAATATCCAGAATCTACAAAGAACTGAAACAAATTTACAAGAAACAAACAAACAACCCCATCAAAAAGTGGGAGAAGGATATGAACAGACATTTCTCAAAAGAAGACATTTATGGAGCCAACAAACATGAAAAAATTCTCATCATCACTGGTCACTAGAGAAATGCAAATCAAAAACCACAATGAGATACCATCTCATGACAGTTAGAATGGTGATCATTAAAAAGTCAGGAAACAACAGATGCTGGAGACGATATGGAGAAATAGGAATGCTTTTACACTGTTGGTGGGAGTGTAAATTAGTTCAACCATTGTGGAAGACAGTGTGGCAATTTCTCAAGGATCTAGAACTAGAAACACGATTTGACTCAGCAATCTCGTTACTGGGTATATACCCAAAGGATTATAAATCATTCTACTATAAAGACACATGCACATGTATGTATACTGCAGTACTATTCACAAAGCAAAGACTTGGAACCAACCCAAATGTCCACCAATGATAGACTGGATAAAGAAAATGTGGCACATACACACTTTGGAATACTATGCAGCCATAAAAAAGAATGAGTTCCCTTTGCAGGGACATAGATGAAGCCGGAAACCATCATTCTTAGCAAACTAACACCAGAACAGAAAACCAAACACTGCATGTTCCCAGTCATAAGTAGGAGCTGAACAATGAGAAGACATGGACACAGGGAGGGGAACATCACACACCAGGGTCTGTCGGGGGTGGAGGGCTAGGGGAGGGAAAGCATTAGGAGAAATACCTAATGTAGGTGACAGGTTGTTGGGTGCAGCAAACCACCATGGCACATGTATACCTATGTAACAAAACTGCACATTCTGCACATGTACCCCAGAATTTAAAGTATAATAAAAATAAATAAAAGGGAAAGCACAATATTTTTTTAAAAAAGTTAAACATAAAAGGCCATAGGCATTACAAATATGCATATTAAAAAAAGACCAGAAAGAGCCCCACGAAATAAAAAACAATTGTGTTAAGATAAAAGATGTGGTTAGGACTTATTTTTCAACTTTGAAAACTATTTTTAATCTACTATAGTAATATTTTCATAAACAGTATTTTTAATAGAGACGAATAAAGCAAATAACTTGTAATTTGGTTAAACATGAAAAATTAACTCAAGGCTTAATTTCTTTTCGGTTACCTCTATGCTCAGAGGAGCTCAGAACATTTAATAGTTATCATTCTCAATTCCTTACTTTCTGAGAAATGGCAGGAGTCCCAGTATGAGCCATTAGCCAAAGGCACAAGTATCCTGTCATGTAATGAATCAGCAAGAGTTAAGTGATCACCCCAGGTTGCCTGACTTTCACCTGGATACCATTTCCATGCAGGCAGACTTCTCAAGTAGGCCGCTACAGTATAGTGACAGCAATAGTAGAAGTAATAATAATAGCTACTTCATTAATTAAATGCTTACTGAATAATAAGCAACATAATTATATTGTCTTATTTAATGCTTACTCCAACATTATAAGCCTTATAAGCTATTTAAAATTTTCTTTTTATAGTCTTGGAAATGATACCTCAGAGAGGACAAATAATTTGCCAAATGTCACAGCTAGTAACCTAAGGTTTGCTCAGTTCCAAACCTAATCACCATGCTGCCCTGCCACCCAGTAGAGGGTCCCTGAAATTTGTGGTTACAGAAGCCCTATTTTTCTGATGCTTGAGGGGTTGAGGAAAAGAGGGAGACACTATAACTTAATAGAGCAAGGCAGAATTGTCTTTCTTCATGCCTAAGGGGGTTTGGAAAAGCGCTGAGCATTTAGCACAAAGAGACTCCAAACACAGCTCTCTGCTGACTTACTGGGAACAGATCTTAAGTCTCTGGACTGATTGGGATCTTGCCTATATAACTAGTCATCAGAGCCCATTTTTCTTTTCTACTGTATATTCTTAACCAGTGTTACAGTATAAAACATGAAAAGGGAATATCAAAAGCTATTCTAGGAAAATGGGCTGTCCTTTCACACAAATGTTATCCAGAAAGGCTTCATGCCCACGTTCAATTTCATTTCATGTATAACAATCTCTTAATCACATCTGAGAATGTCGCATCATCTCTCTCACTCTCTCCACATTCTCAACAAATTATTTTACCCTTGAAATCAACAGACCAAGAAAGAAATGATCCTAGCGAATCAAGAAGCAGCTATTAATATTTTAAGAGATGATAATTCCATAGATATAGCTGGTTGTATCTGAAATTGTTCCCTTTGCAGATCCCTCCTTGCTGATATGCACCCTATACAAGGCTCCTTCCTGGGTACCACTGCCTCAGAGAATCGATCTCCTTGACTGTACTTTTGCCTCTTTAACTCATTGATTCTGGCTTGCCTCCCACTGTACTTCTTTCTTTCATTCAAGCCTGGTGTTTTATCTCCTGCTACCCAAAAGGTTGTAAGAACTGCTACAAACTGAAGGGCTTTCATCTTCTGCTTGTCTTCACAAACCTGCCATTTATAATAGTTTAATCTGACAAGGCCCACGGTGCCTCTCATTCATGAGCTTGCATTTCCAGACACAAACTCTCGAGGGAGGAACCCTCAAAGAGGTCCAGAAGCAACCTGATTCTTGTTCCATCTTCACTTGTCCTCTTGGGACTTGATACTCTAGAGTATCCTTTTGGTTTTCTACCTTCACTGATGCTGTCCAGTTCCCCTTTCATAATCAGTCCTACCTCACACCTTTATCCATTCCTGGTTCCTGGACTTGCCCTAGAAGGAAGTGTTTTAATCCTCAGATTAGGGTTCTGGATTCTCCCTTTGGTCCTTGCTCTCCAAAGATCCATGCTTGTAACTGTGGCTCCCAGGTAGTTAATTCTTTTATAGCCAAGGATGCTTCTTTCTTGGTAAACTGAAATATGTCCTAGTTGCCGCAATCTGGACCTTTGTTGCCACTCTCTGCTGCCCTCCAGTGGCTACCAGTAGAATGCAGTAGTTAGAAATTGGTTCCAAGGCCTTTCCTTGACCTATGAGTGTCCTCTAGCAGAAAGCTACACAGTGCGGTTAATGAAAATGAGATTCGTGTTCAGGGCCTAGCAGTTTTCATTCAGCCACTACCACTACAACAGCCTCTGATACCACTGCTACTCCAAGGGAAATTCATTGGTAATGACTCTCCTGTCCCTTCTCATAAAGTGTGATTGTCTCAAAAACTTCCAAATTCCATGTTTGTGGATATGCATATTCATGCTGTATGGTAGAGGTTAGGGAGAAACCTTCTGAATTCCTCAGGCTTGGTTTGTTGGGAGAAGCAGAAAGTAGTGCAATGCCTCAGGCTAACCAGGCAGCAAGGCATCTCACAGGTTACCTAGGTCCCCTATGATACAGCAAGAGAGGATTGACAATGCTGTCTGTGGACTAAGGTAGCAACTGCTAGGTGGCTTACTATGTTATGCTTGTTAGCTCTTCACTCAAAAGCTGAAATGGAATGGAACCAATGCCTCCAAACGGACTGACTTCGCAGTGAGGCTATCTAGAGTGATGCTGGCACCATGTCCACATCAAAAGTTACAGTTGTTGTTCTACTCGAAGCAGAGGAGTAGGAGGGGTTCTACTGAAGCAGAGGGGTAGGAGAGTTGTCACAGATTAGACTGACAGTTCTGTAAAAGGTCCTTCTAACACCTAATGGAAAGGGTGTTCTATTAGGTTGGTGCAAAAGTAATTGCAGTTTTGCCATTGAAAGTAATGGCAAAAACCACAATTACTTTTGCACCAACCTAATATACTCTGGTGGAACCTCTAAGCAGTAGCACCCTGCCTCCAGGATGAAGCAGAAGGTGCTGGACAACCCAGCATTAGGTTAGACTGTGATAATATGGGTTGAAAGCAACAATGGAAACCCTTAGCCTGGGAGGCCCATGAGTCAGAAGGCTAAACCTCATTAATTTTTCATGGGGAAATATGCCAAAGCCTGGTATTTTATCTCCTGCTACCCAAAAGGTTGTCAGAACTGCTCTGAACAAAAGGAGGACCTTCAACTGCTGCTTGTCTTCACATATCTGCCATTTATAATAGTTTAATCTGACGAGGCCCACAGTGCCTGTCATTCATGAGCTAGCATTTCCAGACACACAAACTCTCCAGGGAAGAACCCTCAAAGAGGTCCAGAAGTTACCTTTCTACCACATACAACTGTGCAAAGAACCACCTGTTTGGGGCTTACACTGCTATTAGGTGGGTGTGCTTGCTCTCTGAGGAAAACCACAGTGGAGTTCATCAGCCCTTCCATCTTCCCTTCAAGGACCTCTTCCCCATTAAAATAAAAATAAAAAGGAGTCTACCTCTTATAAGACTACCATGGTCTTAGTGTGTTTATCATCTACTACAAATACTTCCTCTCCTCTGATTCCCAATCTCCTGAAACAATTCCATGGGGACTTTTAGGAAGTTAGACCCCTGAGGTGCTAAAATGATTTTCATAGTAAGAGAATAATGAATAGAAAATTGCCTTCCAAACATGCTATGATGTCATTTGGCCCATTAAATGTTGGTCTTTTCCTGGCACTTAAATGACATCTTACATGATTTTCTATACCAAACTGTGCTGCTCTGTTTGGATATTATTTCATGAGGTCCTGGTCTGTAAAATACGAACTCTTTGTTAAATCAAAAAATGCCCTGATGTAGAATTGCCAAACACACTTCCTCCCCAGGTAAGAAGCTGGTATGAAGTGAGACTAAGTCTTGGCAGTTCTAGAGCAGATTCTCCTCCAATTAACCAAGGACATTCAGCAAATCCCAGAATTTGTTACATATTACTGGCAATTCCTCCTACTAATTTCCTCTGATGGCTCTAGTTACTAATGTCTCAAGCAAGGTAAGGATATAGATCTGGTTTGCAGAGACTACTAAAGCATTCCAGAAGCTGAAGACTTTATTCACCTGTGCCCTATCCTTGCATATGTTGATCCAGCCTTTGCTATAAAGTCAAAGGTCTAGCTCACTGGAGCCTATTCTCATAGTGTTCCTTCTTCTGTTTTTCACAGAACCATCCCCAGAAGCTGTTAGCTCTCCCCTCCCCATACTTAGGAATAGGAATTACTTCCTGTCAGAGCTTCCTTTGATCTTGGAGGTATCACCTTGAAGGTAACAGGCATCTGTCAAAACAACTTGGGCAACACAATTTTAGCAAAACGACCAGAAAACTCTGTTTCTAAAAACCAAAGGACCATCTTTTGACCATCTTATTTATGTCAGGCCGCTAAACCACAGCTAAAATATCTTTTCCAAAAGTCTGTGTATCTGCATACAGCGAGTTGGCCTTGCCCTAGAGATCTTGCCAGAAAACTCTATAGCTGCTTCCTAAAACTGAACTATGGCACCAATATTTAAAAATAGATAGATAGATAGATAGATAGATAGATAGATAGATAGATAGATAAAGTGACATCCCTTGGAGCACCAGGCCACCTGAAGAGAGATTATGGGAAGAACAGAATGTTATATAAGAATGCAAGCTCCATAAAGGTAGGGGCCTATTTTATTCATGCATTTTATATACTACCTGGGCTAGGCACAGTGTTGAATAAATGAATGAACATTTCTTGCTCAGGGAGGAATATATCTATATCCAAGTGCTTGCTGTGGCTATGTCAAGATATGAAATATGGTCTGCAGGACATGTAGTGGCTCTGCATCTGCAAAGAGATATGTGCAGGTGGTCTGATATTACTATATCCTCTTCTAACCACCAAATGCCTTTGGGATATGATGACCCTGGATTTCATTTCTCACCTGCCCACCTCATATATACATGCTACTCTATCAGTGGTACAGATAATCTCTTCCAAGATAATGTACTTTATGGCTTAACTCATTCCTTCTAACCCTATTATCCACAACAGTCATAGTAATGACGTCTTCTAATTCCATGAGTTACCAAGTTATTTGATTTCTGACTATGGTATAGATGGCTCCCAGTTTTATAGGCTATTATTTGAGATCATATACAATCTGAAGGTCAACAGAATATTTCAACTGAGCACTTGGAGAGTATCTCTACTGACAACATTACTGGTCCATACACTTCCCAACTAGAAGGTTTGCAAACAACTGTATTTTCTCTACCAAAAATATCCTTTCATAAAAACGTTTCCCTGCTACCTACCCCCACACTTCTCTTCATTAACTGCTCAGTAACTGCTCAGTAAACACTTGGGAAAACTATAGTTCACCTCCCAAAACCCAAGTTATAGTTCAGCAAGTTCAGGACCAATATTAAGTACATGTGGGAAATGGCTTCCTGTTAATAGTTTAATAGTTATAATGAAAAACAGAAGACTGATATCTCTGGGCTTTTGAGATATGGGCCTGCCCTACCCCAGCCCCACCTCCTATGAAGCCTCCTAGTTAGGGGATAGTTTAGACTGGTTATGGTAAAACATTAAAAAATAAATCCTATGGACTACATGTCTTTTTGGTATATTGCTGTATCAGAAAACAATCAGCTTTTAATATAAACGGGTTTTCTACTGAGGCTAAAATACAATAATTATTAAAGTTAAGATTTTTTCCTATGAGCCATAGCAGTCAAGCAAAGGGGGAATGTTCCTTCCAGGAACACATAATATTCACTAGACTTGGGCAATTTGATTTGAAAATCAAAATTTTATTGAAGAGGATCATGACAGGATGAGAAGTAGGAGGGGCAGTTCTACATAGTTAAGTTCTTGAATTGTTCTCGTTTTCCTCATGGGTGTTAACTAACCGAAGGTACAGGTTTTACCTCTATACCTCTAAAAGGAATAGCAGCAGTATTTGTTCAACATCTCAAAAGAAATATGCAACTATTTCTCTTAGGTCTTATAGTTGTTTTCAAGGCAGGTTAAGTGTCTGCAATGGAAATGCACTGTGTTTACTTTAGAATACAGGTTAGAAATTGGGGAATAACTGGCCTAGGGGGAATATCAACAGCTCAATCTAAAAAAAGCCCTAGATATCTTGGGATGGCTTGCTGTATGAGAGTCATTGCCAACAAGCTCCATTCACGAGATCTGATGCAATGTCACAACCTAGTTCATTCAGCTTTATAAAAACTTAAGTATATATCAGAAGTAAATAACTGTTGGGGCCAAGGAACAGAAAATAACAGGATGTTACTAAGAAAAGGAACACCCTCAAGCCTTTGGCCAAACATGAAGGTGAACTATCACAGATTAAATAAATAATGCAAACTATTATCAAAGGAAGTTAAGCACTTACAATGAATGTGAATAACAGAAACGTGAAATGTTTCAGGGTAGCCTGCAAATAGTAGCATTTAATGACGAGAATAGATAGGACATAAAAGAAGAGGTATATGAGGAAGATGAACAACAAAAACTAATATGAGAAATTAAGAAATGGGGGTTTAAAGAGATCAGCCTAATACTTAAAAGAGAAAAGACAGTCTAGATCCTAATTAAACTAACATACGAAACATCCATGTTTTAAAACAAAACTTAAATCTGCTATTTTCTATGCTTTACATATTTTCTTCCCTTAACAATGCTTGAATTTCAGTGCGACTCTTCACCTTTTCCATGAAATATTTTATAGTGACTCAGGCACACATAGGCCTCTCTACTTCATGGCCTCTTTTTGCACTTACAGGTACAATCTTGCTCTTCATTTGCATCGTTTATATATGTCTTATAGCTCAACTAGAGTGTAAATTGAAGTTTATGTCCCCATTTCTTGAATTTGGACTGGCCTTGTGACTAACTCTAGCCACAAGAATGTGGTAGAACTGATGGTTTGCTAGTTCCAAGCATAGGCTTCAAGGAGTTTGCGCATTTCCTATTGCTTTCTTGGAACTCTGCCAAGATGCCATGTAAATAAGTCTAGGTTAGGTTGTTTGTAAATGAGAGATGAGAGAGAGTAGAAAAGAGTAGCCCTAGCTAAGGCTTCCTAGACCAACCAGTTCCTAGCCCATCTAGCAGCAGACCTCAAGTTATGAGTAAGCCCAGCTGAAACTACCCTAAATTGAGAATCTGTAGAAATTTGAGCTTCATACGTGGTTCTTGTTTCAAGCCAACATGTTGTGGGGTAATTTATTATGTAGCAAAAGTCACTGAAATAACTGAAACATACATAATGGCTTCATCCTTCAATGTAGTACTTATCACAGTGTGCCTTATACTAGAATCAGGAATTTGCTGGTCATTCCTTTGCTCCCAGAGGGCACAGATTATACTATATTCTTTTTTGTATTCCCACAACACTTAGGTTGTGATTTGTACAAAGTAGGCACTTAGACTTTGATAAAATAAACTGAAATGAAAATCAAATTCTAGTGTTCATCGGCATTATCTACTTAATGTTTAACCATGGAAGAAAAATACAAACCATGCCACAGTTTAAAGAATAAAGTAAGTACTGAGAATCTACTATTGGTCCTATATTGTAATTCTCAATTATGAACCATTAAAGGTCAGCACTTGGTGTTTACATGCCACTTCAAGATAGCTAATTAAATGAGTCTTTAAGCTATCCTTCTCAAAATTCAGCATTAGCCCAAATTTGGATTTTGATGGAAATATACACATATATTTGATGTTTGCATGGGAAGTCATACTGCAATCCTACTTCTATGAACTTACAAAGACAGAAAACACAAAGTGCTAAAGAAGGGGATTTTGATTTGTACCCTGTAATTCACAATACTATTAATAGTAGGTTTTCCAAACTCAGAAATCTGACAAATGAGGTTTAACTTATTTGTACTTTAACTCTGAAGTGCCACACAAAAACAAAATATCATGAAAGCTTGTATATTCAAAATGTCATCTCTCCTTCTCCAAGAAGTAGAAAAGTGAGAATAGGACAAGTGAAAAAGGATGAATAGTTTTCTATCCACATCTAATTTGCTTCCCAGTGAAATTCTATAGCTTTTAAATGACACTGTTATTATAGTCTATACAAAGATGATTTCATCAAATATTCCATGTTTTGAATATTTTAAAATTATTCATTCAATTGATACTGTCTGAAACTCTCTAAAGCAAGAGACTATGAAAGCACGTTCAGAATACACATATAAAGCAGAGAGTCAAATACACTCAATGACAGTAAAAGAATATCCTTGCTGCACTGCACTGGGGGCAGATCCTCTTCTTACATGAGTGTGTACCCTATAATTTACCTTAACTTTAGCTTACCTTAGCTTCTTCCTTTAACTTATGCCATTCCTATTTAATATTTTTATCTTTGGCTTATTAAGGGCATAATGATTAAATCACTTAAGCTAGATAACTCAGGCGGTCAGTTAAAGGTTTAGATAGGTCATTATATAATGAAAGAAAAATCTGTGTTCTTAATAACATGCCTGAAAGAAAAACACAGACCGGTGAGAGTAGTATCCAGTTTTGGTCCATAAAATCAACCCTGTGAGGACTAGATGAGAAATAGGTAACAATGTGACATGTGAAAAAGACTCAAATACTAGCAAATAGGAGGCTCAATAAATGAGGACTAGGAAGCCCATTCCTCTAATTGGGGATGCCCAAATAAAAATATAAAGATTTAAAGGGTTAAGGTTAAGTGAGACAGATTTTAGCCAACTTAAGAAATATCTTTCTAATAATCATATTGTCGTAAGGTGGAACTTGCTGCTTTGGGGTAGTGGATCCTCCTCAAGGAAGATATTCAATCAAAGTCTGGGGTGTTGTACAGGGATTGAAGTATAAAGCCAAAGGTAATACTACATAATTTTTAAGATTATCCTCCAATCCCAAAATTCAAAAATTCTACTTTAGAAGCCTAAATGTTTAAGAAAACATAGTCCCAGGTTTTCTGTTTAGAGTTTGAACATCTCTGTAGTTCAGAAGCCTCCTTTTAAAATGATGCTCCTTTAAATAAGTTCTGAGAATGACTAAGACAAACTGCAAAGAGATAAATATTTTCAGCATAGGATGTGGAGAGATCATTTTTTTCACAATGACTCCACCTACCTGAGGTCTACTAATAATGAGCTACAGACCAAGAACTAAAGAATTTTTTCAAACAGTCTAGGTTAGAAAAATTATCCCTTTAAGTTGTTTCAGTAGAGACAAGTATAAGTAGAAATTAGGTGACAGAATGAATAGAAAAAGGCATACTCTTTCATTACCAGTAAAATTTTGGATTTTGGGTTTCTACCATTAAAACATTACAAAAGCAACTCTGGGAAGAAAAATGTAATAGAAAATAGGAACTTAAGCATAAATGACAGGGCTCACTGAGAGCTTACAAGTACTTGCACATTCATTCCCGACTCTGATCCACCTTATTTTGGCTGTGCTTTCTAACTTACTCCCTTAGTTAACATTTTCTGTGAACACTAGTTCCTTTCCATAGGGACCAAAACCACAAACTGGAGAGAATAACCATGCTTCCTTCTCATGAATAGTGAGAACGGAAACATTTTTCCTTGGATGTGTTTCTCCAATGAAATTCAATTTCTGCTTTCCAAGAAAAGCCAATTGGGTTAGAAGTTTCTGAGAAGAAGCAGGAGTGTGGGAGGGAATCCAACAGATATCACTTCACATACCCTAAACCAAAATCCCAATCTTTCAATCTTACATCAGTCAAGGGATTAAAGTCTCGGTTGAGTTGCTAAAACTACAGGTCGAAGGTCTTAAGTGTGGGAAGAGATTGTTCCATTTGTGATCAGGCTGGTGAATCCTTAATGTGCAAGAGAACCCCCACCTTGGCCCCCAAATATTAAGTTGACACACGTTTCTGGGACACAGCCTGAATCCTCAAACTTTGGCAGGTCTATAGACACACAATTTTCTGTTTTCTGCTTAACAGTGCTTTCCAGAATTGTCATCAGATGACAGATTACACCACCCATCTACAAGGATTCAGGGGTAGCTGAGGCCATCCATTATGGGTTAAAAGCTGTTCCAGCATGAATCGAATCACAGTGGTAAGGAACTACCGATACAAGGGGTCCTGCAGCTTTAAGAAATACCCTGGGCATCTAAAAGTTTTCAGAATGCAAACTATGTCAGCTCTGAAAACAAGAGGCACTGCATCATTATGGCAGGAGAAACAAAGCCAGCCCCCTTTTTTAAACAGACAAAAAAAAGATTGTTTTAATAGGAAAGAAGCATCAGTCATTGATTCTTACTTCATTCACACTTTCTATCCAACCCCATCCATCTTAAGAGTGAAGAGATGACAGAGCCCAGTTAACTCTCTCCCTCACTGGGCCCCCGCCCACCCTGTTCCCTATATCCAAACCACCAAGGCCTACCAACCCACTCAGTTCAATCTGCAAGAAACAGTCCTATAGAATGACTGGTTCTATCTAATGGGCTTGCCAAAGCTCAGGTATGCCCAAGTACCAGCTTTCATCACATTACTTTAATAGGGTTAGCATGACTGGTCCAGGCCTTTTCTAATCATCTTCAAAAACGACCACTTAGTTACCCATGACTGACCAGATTCTACAAAGGAGGAGGCGGGAAGACTTAAGGCAGCAGGAAAAAGTCAACAAACCAAACCAACAATCCAGAATGTAAAATATTTCATTTTCTTAAATGCTACTGGCCACATTATCTACAAACAAAACTTCTCCAACCAGGCAGTCTCTGCATCGGTGCACCTGCTTAGCATTGGTTTGCTGAGTTATCTTTTTGCTATGTCTGCAAAAGCCAACAACAGCACAATGGGTCGCATCACTTGAGGGTCACTTGAGTCCCTCTACTCTGGGTCCCTCCTCCCACCGCCGCCTTCCCTTTTACCCACAAAACCTTTAACTCCACCATAGCTAAGGATCCCAGATAGCTAAATAAAAGAGGTGGCCTCAAATACAGGGAAAACCCTTAGGTCTCCAATGTGAATCGCCAATGCCGATCCCCCTCCCTTCCCCTTTTCCTTAAGACCTGATGGTCTTCAGTCACACATCTTAAAAGAAAAACAAAAAACAAAAACACAAAGACTTACTTGTCTCAAGTCGATGAAGGCCAACTGCAGCGTGTCCTCCTGGAACCCAGGCACCGGGCCGGATCTGGCAAACTCTGTGGGAAAGAAAAGAGGATAAAAAGCGCCTTTAACTAACCATGGACAGGGAGATTGGCAGACGGATGACAGGGAAGACAAGAGAAGCTGGGGGAGAGGAGGACCAAGCTTCTAAGGAGTCATGTCTCTCTCCCTTCAGCTTCTTTGTTTGCCCTTCAAAATTCGTGTCATCAAAACACCATTAATTCCAGCATCCTGACAGCAAGGAAACTGTACTAATTCGACCTGAAATTTATTCCCATGAGCTGCGCTGGGCTTCAGAGTATTTGTTTTGTGAATGGACAAACAACTTGCAAAGGAGGAGGGAGTGGGGGAGAGAAAAAAGTTTTTCCTCTCAACACAATAAAATCTTCAGCTGTGAAACTCTTTTCAGTTCCGAAAGCTATTTATATTTTAGATCGCTGAAGGAATTTTCTAATTTCACGCTTGTCACCTCATTCCCCAAGCATTTATCAAAAAATATTCCCTGCCACATCATTAATTATTCCCTCACTGATTATTTGTATTATCTCATGACTGCATTATTGCCCGCCTCCCCCCTCCAACCCACACACACATACACACACACCCCAGAAGCAGAGGCTATCCCAATCCATGGCTTGGCTTTTGAGCAAAGGAATATTTACAGATATGAAAAGGTCCATCTGAATAAATCTCACTGCAAAACTTAGGGAACATTTGCATGTGTCTGTCCTTCTAGCGTATTCTTTGTCCTTGACTTCTACTTCCATTCCACTCTCAAAAATTCTTTCTTCTTCCTCTACCCCAATTTAATCTTAGCCTGAAGAGACTACATGAATACTATCTGCAATTTACAGTGGCACCTTGGGTACATGCTCAGTTTATGACTCTGGCTTCTATGTCGTTAACAAGAAGATGGCTGTACAGGGATATAGGGACAAAAACTAGTAACACTTAAGAATGTCAAATTTTATTGTCCCTGAGCCCTGCTTATTATGAAATCAAAAGGTCTTAAGTTCCCTATACACACACACACACATGCACATACACACACATGCCAAATCCAAAAGTTGGGCAGTTAGACTATTCTTCAATTCTTTCTATGAAGCCCACAGCCAATCTCCTATTTACCTCAAAAACAACTCAAGTGTCTGTTCAAAGCAAATATGAAAAGGAATGTTTTCCTTCAAATTATATTTCTATCCAGGACTGAATTTAAGAAACTATACAGAGTTGGTATCATATTCTTCTTTTGGAATCAATAAAATCTATCAAGATATTTGCATATATGTCTAGAAAATTACTTCCAACAACTAGTGGCTGGATAGATTCAAATGGTAATTTGTGAACAAGGTTAGGAACTTCTGTTCTTTAAAAATATTTTCCATTTGGTGGCTTCTCAGACATAGCATTTCATAAAACCCTTGCCCCACTTTTAAAAATAATGCTAATGACTTAGTTTGCAGGAATTATGAGAACATTACACAAAATGAAATTTAAAGCAATTTATTAAACTAATTAAAATATAGCACAGATGTATTAAACAACAATATACACAATTCTTATTGTAGACATTTAAAATTAAAAATGCCTCTTTTTTTATTTTAATGAGATAAACTATATGGCATGCTTAGCAGTACTAAAGCTTCTACTTGCTTTGGTAAGAAAATTCAAATGCCATACATAAATTAATTCTGTTGTATATTGCCCAAGTGATAAAACTTTTTTAAAAGAGTAAAATGCTGGCCAGGCACGGTGGCCCACGCCTATAATCCCAGTACTTTGGGAGGCCGAGGCGAGTGAATCACCTGAGATCAGGAGTTTGCGACCAGCCTGACTAATGTGTTGAAATCCCGTCTCTACTAAATACAAACAAATTAGCCAGGCATGGTGACACATGCCTGTAATCTGAGCTACTTGGGAGGCTGATACAGGAGAATCACTTGTACCTGGGAGGCGGAGGTTGCAGTGAGCCGAGATCGCGTCATTGCACTCCAGCCTGGGCAACAAGAACGAAACTCAGTCTCAAAAAAAAAAAAAAAAAAGTAAAATTCTAAAACTGTATGATGATTTTATGAAGGCTATGTTAATAAAAAGCTTGATATAATCCATTGTTTATATCTACAATAGCCAATATCTGTGATAACCTTGTATACAGGAGCTATTCG
Organism: Theropithecus gelada; assembly: GCF_003255815.1. Classification (NCBI taxonomy): domain Eukaryota; kingdom Metazoa; phylum Chordata; class Mammalia; order Primates; family Cercopithecidae; genus Theropithecus; species Theropithecus gelada. The sequence goes on from NC_037681.1 coordinate 93,000,722, forward strand.
AGTTAAATGTACAATTTTCCCATACTATGCTCCTGTTAATAGCAATTCTTTGAATTACAGCCACAGCTATTCTTTTTGACTGCTTGGATTGTTAGGTGATCAGCTAAAATTAGCTTCCCATACTTGATAGTTTCTCCCAAGGATGATGGATTGTCACACTTGGCACTGCATAACTCAAGTCTATGCTGTATCACTCGAAGCATCTGAAGACTTCTCTGTCAGTACAAACCCTACTTGTGTCAAAATGGCAGCAATTATCAAGATGTTCTGCCATCCTATATATGTCCAACTCAACGGAATCACCCGTCTGAATGCTTGGAAGCTAGCTACACATTCTTGAATTTCCTTATTGGGCATGCTCCCTCGGGCTAATAGATTAAGCTGATGAAACAATTTAGGAATCTGGATGTGATACGCATTTAGTTCTCAGAGTCACTTTATTGACCTCATTTTTATGACACACTGAATCTTCCAGGTTCCCAAAGGATATAATGACCTTTTAGGCTTGATTGCCCCTTTTATAAATCAAGGAATCAAAGAATGACAGTTGCATCAGGTATGACAAAGTAAAGAAATTAATTTTCACATATAGCTTATGGAAATGTCTAATGAGTATATATTCAACCTCATATTTGTATGTTTTCTCATTGCTTTATGTATATAATTCTTGTCTTCTCACATAGATAGCAAACTCCTTAGGGATAAAGACCATTTCACAAAACCAAATATCCACTCAAAATAGTAGATGTTCAACCAATATTGTGTTTTAATTAAATAAGTTACACAAATAGCAAGATTCACTGGTCACATGTGCTCTTCACTGCCAATGAAAATCTCTGGATTGTAATAGGTAAGGGGTCCTTAATCTGAGTATCAATAAACAGGCTTTAGGAATTCATGAGCTCCCTAAAATTATATGCACATTGATTAAAGGGATGGGCTTTGGAGCAATAAAAATCAGAATTTGAATCCCAGCTTTCCACTTAGTAACTCTATGGACTTACACAATTTACTTAACCTCTTTACACTTCAATATCTTTATCTAAAAAATGAGGATAATAGAACATTCCTTATAGTGCTCCTATGAGGATTAAACAGAATAACACATGTGAAGCAGTTGGCAGAGTGCCTAGCATATCATAATTGAGTATCATTATAATTAGTTTTTCAGTGTAAATATGAATTTCTCTGCAAAGAAGGTTCATAGCTTACACTGAATTCTCAGACGGTTGGTAGCTCAAAAAAGGTTAAGAAACACTGTTCTATATCAAGGACAAAACATAAGAAAAAAATTCAGCGATGGCTCAGTGATGAGTTAGTGAGTTGGCATTGCTAATTTATTTATAGGCACTATTTAATTACTTCCTTTAAAGGAAATTGATATTATTAACTACTAGTGTTCTAGCTACAGCATAGTAATTTTCATTAGTATTTTTTAAAAATTTAATAAATGTATAAAATAGGTATTTTGTAACTTTGTGACTCAATATGCCCTCAGAAATATGATTAACTTTTAAAATATATTAAAAATGTTAATAGCGTTAGAAAGTGCGAATATTTTTTAAAATAAAGGAGAATTTGTATACACTCTAATTTCAACTATATAAAATATAATATGCATAGAAAACATGATAGTAAGCACTCACGTCATAATGTTACCCCAGGCTGCTACAGAGAGGAAGGTTATGAGGGTTTGTTTTTCTTCTTTATATTTTATAAACTTTAAAAAGAAATACAGACCACTTTTATAACCTGAGAGAAGGAAATGGAAGAACACACACAAACACATACACATTATGTAGTGGAGCTCATATTGCAGTACTTTCCCTAGTAACAAGAAATATAATTTGTTCAAGATTTAGCATTACTGGCAACTAGGATCGGTCTGTAAACCCAAATTCTCAGATGCTACTTGATAGAAAGAAGAGGAAAACTACCACATGAGAGAGGGGCAGGAGGCTCCCAGTCTCTTGTAATATGCTGATGCATCCTCAAATTGATTATATGTACACACAAGAAGCCTCTCTTTAGAGCTTTTAATTAAAATTGTCCTTCTCTGACATAATAAGAAAGAGAAATACATGCAATATTGGCCAAGTGAAACCAACGGATACATAGGTCACAATGGAAATTCCCTTTCTGGACTTATCTTTGCAATCCAGAATTTTTAGTAGGTTTTCAGTATCTAAGTGATCCAAGCCAGTACCAGAGATTCTGAAGCACTGGCAAGGAAATCAAGGTACTTGCTCCACTCAACGCAGAACCAAACCCTACCTTTGACCAATTCATGTTACTGGGAGACTGAATCAAAGTTCAGTGAGACTAGCAAGGTGGCTTCTTCTTGGGAAACTTGTTCAGGATAGAAGAGCCTCCGACAGGTACCAACCCATTCTCCAAGAAAGCTTGGCTCTTCCCAGTAGTTCTGCCCTGCTCCTGTCCAATCATGCATGGTAGAAACTCACAGAATCAAAGCTGATATCAGGAACTGACTCCAAGATACCATTTGCAAATGTGCAAAATCTTTCAATGAGGAAACTGCCAATTCATTTGAAATTTATGAAGGAAATATTTTCACTTAAAAAGTTAAAAGGAGGTATACAAAATTGCAGGAAAGAAGGCATATTGTCAGTAAATGAATCAGAGGAGAAAGAAAATCACTAATATACTTTACTTGCCAAATATCTAACTCTTCATATTCTCATACACACAAAAATCTATGAGATATGGTAGTCATTTTTAAAAACTATCAATTTTTCAAAACTATGCTATAATTTTATATTTCTAATAATCTTCACATTATAATGAAGTTACCAGAGGGAGAAAAGGAAGGAGTCCACCCATTTCAAAATGCTTTCTAGACTTCTTGTAGGCTGATCTTAAAATTAACAAATTCCGTCACTTAGTCAAGGGGAAAGAAACAAATTAACTTTAATTTGGTACATTCACACTTGGCTGAAGAAAGCAACATATATAAAAGAGCACAGAATACTAAATTAGAATAAAATGGTAGAGTGAGTTAGGAGGGGCCTTGAGAAGTCAAAATAACTGCATTAGTCTATAATCTATATATGTAGATAGGACATTTGGGAGTTTATCAAAAGAAGGCTGTGAGAAAAAATATAAAGCTAATTTTTCTAAATCTTTGCAAAATGCCATAGAACAAGAAGAGTTTTCAAAGTAAGATGAACAAGGTAAAATGTATTTCAGAAAAGCGAAACTAGCACAATGTCTGGCAAGTATATAAAATAGCAATTTTGGGAGAAAAAATAACTTGTTCAAATAGGAGGAAGGTGAAAAGACAATCTGCAAAATGTTAACAAGAGGTTCCTAGATAACATCAGTATACTATTGTTTCCAGTAAACTTCCAGTTTAGACAATGGACACGATAGCATCACCTGCTCTTGCTGAATGGATTAGGGATTTGGTTTTGGCCAAAATGCCAGAGAATTAGGGGAAAAAAGCATAAAAGCCTAAGGTATACTAGCTACTTGTTTATAGCTTAAGATCATGTTAGGTCACATGTGTTTTCTTCGTGGGAATGAAAAAATAAGAGCTGTTGTTGCTGTATTAACATAATGGTTTCCTGGTATCTGGCTCCCTGGAGCAACAGATGAAGGGTATGCTAGACTATGAAGTGTCTAGGGAAGCCAAGCCTTCTTGCATCACATCACAGTGGTTCCACTAAGCTAATTACAGAAAGGAGTTGATGTACTCCATAGGGAATCCAATTCAGATCCTACTGGTCAGAGAAAGGACGGCCAGAAGATAAGGAAGTAAGAACAAAGGGAGAACAATGTCAAGGAGAGAGAAAAGGAGGAGGAGGTGGAGGTGGAAAGGAAAAGCTCCTTGGAGATTCATCTGAGTATACTTGTCTAAGTGTGCTTGTATGGACGTGTAATCATACAAAATAGATACCATTAATTATCTAGGGTAAGACTGTATGATGTAAATTATTCTTTGCCTTTTTATATTTTAAATATGAAACTCACTAGATCTCCAACTTCGAGAAAGACAAGGGGCTGTAGGACATTGTGCCTATAATGAACAATACTGTACTGTATATTGTACACCTAAAAATTTAAGAGGGTAGATGTCATATACGTGTTCTTACCACGATTTTAAAAAGAATATGCACAAATCATGTCTGGCAAAGGACTTGTATCCAGAACATGTAATACATTACTACAATAGACTCGTGTTAGCCTTAAGGACACAACAGACTGATAATGAAAGGATGAAGAAAGACATTCCATGGCAATGATAATTAGAAGTTTTGTCTTATATCAGACAAAATACACTTTTTGGTAAAAATCTGTCACAAAAGACAAAGAAGGTAATGATATAATGATAAAGGAATCAATTCATCAGGAGGATATGGACCTAAAATTGGAACACTTAATACATGAAGCAAATATTAACAGAGCAGAAAGGAGAAATACAGCAATATGATGACAGGGGACTTCAATACCACATTTTTAACAGTGGATAGATCATCCAGACAGAAAAGCAATAAGAAAACATCAGATTTGAACAACACTATAGACCAAATGAACCTACCAAATACATAAGAACATTCTACCCAACGGTAGTAGACTATATATTTTTCTCAAGTGCTCAGAGAACATTCTACAGGATAGGTCATATGCTGAGTCACAAAACATGTCTTAACAAATTTAACATGACTGTAATCATCTAAAGTACCTTTTCTGAGCATAATCGTATATAAAACCAGAAATCAATAATAAGAAGTTATAAAAACTCAGAAATATGTGGAAATTAAGCAACACCCTTCTAAATAACCAATGGGTCAAATAAGAAATTAAAAAGGGAATAAAAATATATTGAGACAAATAAAAACAGAAACACAATATATCAAAACTTATGGGATGCATAAAAAGCAATTTTAAGAGGGAAGTTGATTTTTATTAGAATTTATTAGGTATCAGAATTATAGATATTTATTAATACCTACATTAAGGAAAATAAAAGTTCTCAAATCAACAACCTAACTTCACACATCAAGGAACTACAAAAAGAACAAACTGAGCACAAAATTAGAAGGAAGGAAATGATAAAGATCAGAGCATAATAAATGAAATAGAGACTAGAAAAAAATAGAAAAGATCAATAAAACTAAGAGTTAGCTTTCTTGAAAAGATAAACAAAATTTACAAGCCCTTAGCTTGAGCAAAGGACCTAAATAGACATTTTTCCAAAAAAGACATACAAATGACTATTGGGTATATGAAATAGTGCTCAAAATCACAAGTTATCAGAGAAATGCAAATCAAACCACAATAAGATAAACCATCCTACAACTTGTAAGGATGGCTATCATCAAAAATACAAGGCATAACAAACACTGGTGAGGGTGTGGAAAAAAAGAAATCCTTGTATACTGTTATTGGGAATGTAAATAAGTGCAGCTATTTTGGTAAAGAGAATGAAGGTTCCTCAGAATATTAAAATGAGTCAGGTGTAGTTGCTTCTGTCATCCCAGCTACTCAGAATGCTGAGGTGGGAGGATTGCTTGAGGATAAGACCAGCCTGGGCAATATAGCGAGACACTGTGTCTCTGAAAATATTAACAACAACAACAAAAAACCAAAACCAAAAAACAATGAAAAGAAAAATAATTAAAACTATAGTTACCAGTAATCCCACTTCTGGGTATATAGCCAAAGGAAATGAAATCAATATCTCAAAGAGATATCTGCCCTCCCATGTTCACTACAGCATTTATATTCATACTCACATTAGCCATGAAAGCAACTTAAGTGCCCATTAATGGTCAATGGAGAAAGAAAATGTTGTATATACACAATGGAATACTATTAAGCCTAGTGTGGGGAATCTTTTACCTCCTTGGTTAACTTCTAAATACTAAATTTTAGGTTAATAATTTTTCTAATGTATTATTCTCTTAAAAAACAAAAAGAAGGCTGGGCACGGTGGCTTACTTCTGTAATCTCAGAACTTTGGGAGGCCAAGGCGGGTGGATCACTCAAGGCCAGGAGTTCAAGACCAGCCTGGCCAACATGGTGAAACCCCATCTCTACTAAAAATACAAAAAGTTAGCCGGGCGTGGTGACACACACCTCTAGTTCCGGCTGCTTGGGAGGCTGCGGCACAAGAATTGCTTGAACTCAGGAGGTGGAGGCTGCAGTGCACCAAGATCATGCCACCGCACTCCAACCTGGGCAACAGAGTGAGACTGTCTCAAAACAAACAAACAAAACAAAAAGAAGTTGCCAACCATTGTAATAATAATACTAGCTTTTATAATTGCCCATGCATGTACCTTGACTGAGATCTTCATTTATTCATATGGCTTCAAGTGACTGTCTAGTGTACTTCCATTTCACTTCGTAGGATTCCCTTGGGCATTTATTGCAGGGCAGGTCTAGTAGGAAAGAAGTTCCTTAGCTTCTATTTATCTGGTAGTGTCTTAATTTCTCCCTCACTTGAAGGATAATTTTTTTCAGATATGTATATAAAATTACAGATTATATATAAAATTATATGTATAAAATTACATATACATATCTGGAAATATATATATTGATAGGTTTTTTTTCTAGTACTTTGGATATATTGACCTACTGCATCTGGCCTCCAAAGTTTGTAATAAAAAAACCTACAAATCTTATTAAGGATCCTTTGTATGTAATGAGTCTTGTAAGCACCAAAACAGAAATGCTTACAAAGAGTCTTGTAAGATCCTTCAGTTCATTTAAATTGGAGTTCTTCTGGCATGTTTATATTCATATCTTTCAGGAAATCTAGAAAATTTTACAGTCATTATTTCTTGAAATATTCTCTCTACCCATTTCTCTCTCCTCCTTGAGGACTTCCAAATGGCTAGATTGGCCCATTTGATGGGTCTCACATGTCCCTTAGGTTCTGTTTACTTTTTTCTATCATTTTTCTTTCTGTTCCTTACCCAATAATCTCCATTGCCTTATCATCCCATTCATTGATTCTTTTTTGTTTCTGCTCAAATCTACCTTTGAATCCCTTTAGTCCAATTTTCATTTGTTATTGTACTTTTCGGCTCCAAAATTTCTTTTTTGTTTCTTTTTAGGTTTTGTATCTCTTTATTGCTATTTCTAGTTTGCTCATACATCATTTCCATGAATTTCCTCACATCTTTCTTTAGGTCTTTGAACATCTTTAAGAGAGTTGTTTTAAAGTCTTTGTCTAGTAGATCCACCATCAGGTCGTTTCCAGGAGCAGTTTCTGTCGATTTACCTTTTTTTTTTTTTTTTTGCATTGCGTGGGCAATACGTGATACTTTCCTGTTTCTTTGTATTTCTTGTGATTTTTAATTGAAAACTGGACATTTGAATCTAATAATATGGCAACTTTGGAAAAAATATCCTTCCCCTTCTCTAGGACTTGCTGTTTTTTGTTACTGTTTTTGTTGATTTTTTTGTTGATTGTTATAGACCATGTCTATGGCAAGGATCAGCCTGATATGTAAACTTCAGGTCCTCTCACATCTTTTCTGAGCAGGTGCCTTTCTCTGGACCTCTACAGTTAGTTTCTAATTTTCTCCAATTATGCAATTGCTTTTGAATGTCTTAGTCTTTAATGTTTGGCTCCCAAATGGGGAAAAAGAAAAAAGAATGAAGAGAAGTAGGGAGAATAAAAGCATGAGCCCTTTAAATCTCCTGACATCACTTTAGCCAGAGGAGCAGGAGCGAACAACAATCCTGGGAAAACAAAAAAGAATGATCGCCCATCTCTGTCTGAACCTCTGTGATTAGAAGCAGCATTCAGCAATCAGAAGACAATTACTCAATATTTGGAGGACAAGGTCATTTTGCCCACTCTGGCTGCCACAAGTTGTGTGTAAGCTGCTTTGGGAACACATGCACAATTGCCTGCCATGGGATTGGGGTTGCGGATGGGTAGCTATTAGTGTACCAAGAAATAAAATTGATTAAAGTTAACCACACTTTAATGTCCAAGCCTTCCTCTGGAAGTTGCAAGTGTTTTATAGACTCTGCAGTTCCAAAATAGTTACATCAGATAAATTCTGCCAGGGTAATTATTGCTTAGGTGGGAAAACTGATTCCTGGTACTTCCTATTTCTCCTAAACATACTCTTATCGTCAACCCAGTAATTGCATTGCTTGGTATTACTCAAATGAGTTGAAAACTTATGTCCACATAGGAATCTGGGAATGGATGTTTAGAGCAGCTGTATTTATAATTCCCAAATCTGGAAGCAACCAAGATGTCCTTTAGTAGGTGAATGGATAAATAAACGATGTTATTTCCAGAAAAGGGAATATTATTTAGTACTAAAAAGAAATGGGCTATCAAGCTATGAAAAAACATAAAAGAACCTAAAATGCATATTACTAAATGACAGAAGCTAATAAAAAAGGCTACATATTGTATGATTCCAACTATATGACATTCTAGATAAGGGAAAATTATGGAAATAGTAAAGGATCAGGGCTTGCTAGGGGACAGAAGAAAGGGAGGGATTAATAGGTGCAAAACAGAGGATTTTTTAGGACAATGAAACTATTCTCTATAAAATTACAGTGGCAGATTCATGTTACTATACATTTGTCCAAACCCATTAGAATGTACAAAACAAAGAGTGAACCCTAATGTAAACTACAGATTTTGGGTAACAAGGATGTGTCAGTGTAGGTTCACTGATTATAACAAATGTGCCACTCTTGTGCAGGGTGTTGATGTGGAGGAAGCTATACATGTGGTAGAGCAGGGAGTATATTAGAACTCTGTACTTTCCACCCAATTTTGCTGGAAACCTAAAACTGTTCTAAAAAGTACAGTCTGCTAAAAAAAATTATGTATAAAAATGGCAGAGGAAAGTGAAGGCTAACTCTAACATATTCTCAAAGGTTTTTTATTTAGTAGGAAATGTGATTAAAATTGATAATAATGAAGTCTAATAGCAAATGCCAAACCAGTACTCCAAATGTATTTATAAATTTTCTTTAGAGTTCCATTCTCCTATCTTCTTACAATTGAGAACTAAGACAGACAGACATGGCTTTTTAATTAAACAAGGAATTAATCTCCCATAAATGAGAAGATAGCCACAAGCACGAAGAGTCCTTCCTGCTGCTGCTAAATAAACAGGCAGATCAATCTCCATCTGGCTGTACCATGTGCATTGAGAAGAAATGAGGATATAGGCACTTGCAGTGAGTGACTAATGTTAATGACAACATACATTTACCTGGAGAGAGGCATTGTTTTAAGAGGAATAAACCTAGAAAACTGGAGAAGCTTATTTCTATGTCTTGCCTAACATATAAGAATAATCAGTAAATAAGGAAATTAGTGGGTTGAATCTCAAAAAGTAAACTAAAAAACAATTTCATTTCAAAATTCAAAAAAACAGAGATGATTATCATTTTCTACCAGTTCACGGAGTCCATGGGAGGTTCATGGAGTCCATGAAGCACCGCTTTTCACCTAAGGAAATATTCTAAATGATGGATATGACTATTTTAGCTATATTCACTGAATTAAATGAGTAAGTTTTTCAATGTGTAGTTCCTTATAAAGAAGGAAGAGTTAAAGAAAGTAAAGAATATAACAAATGGCAGAACAATAGCAGGCTATATGGCATTGGATTTTCCCTTAGTCTTCCATAGACAAATAATAGCCAAGGATAACAAAGATGTTCTAGGATTTCAACCTACAATCTGAGGATCCCAAGATGAAAGGAGTATTTGTAATTGCTGAAGACTTTTGTATTAATAGATTTTAAAAGGTCAAAAAAGTTAAGTCAGTGAACTAGTTACAATCTAATCCCTTTAAATCTATTATTTCAATATGCAACTCCCACTCTAGAATATCAAAAACAAATACTCACTTTTCACATTCCTTTGTATACATATAAAATATTCTTTTCATTAAAATACATAGATCTATGTAAAGTCACAATTTTCCTCCAAGGTTCCCAAATGCGTCACAATTTTTCAAAATAAAGGTCAATTTCACCATATATCTTTTAAAATAAGGCCTCTCCCGTTGGCAATCAGCAGTGCTTCTGTGCATAATCTCTAGGAAAGATGAAGATCTGCCATGAAAGGGGTGGGCTTCCTGAGAGATGAGAAAGACTGGTGTTCCAAAGCAGTAACTTTATATCCTTGATATTTTTACTATGCTTTTAAGAACTTAATTTTATCCATGTGTTCGTTCAGCACTGATTATTCTGCCGCATGAACATATATCCGAAGCTATGGCTATCTGAAATTTTACATTGAGAAAGCATTCTGTAGGACATTTAACAGAACAGTGAAAATCAATTCTCTAGAAAAGCACTGTCTAAATAGAAATGTAAACCACATGAGTAATTTTTAGATTTCTAGAAGACACATTACAAAAAGAAACAAGTAAAATTAATTTTAAAATTAAGAATATATTTTGTTTAACTCAATATATCAAAAATGTAATTTCAACATGAAATTAATATTTTCAAAATTATTGAGATAATTTGTATTTTTTCAAAATCCGGTATGTACTTTATACTTACAGCACATGTCATTTTCTGACTACCCACAATTTAAGTGTGCAACAGCCTTTTGTGGCTGGTAGCAATAGTACTGAACATCGTAGCTCTAGATGACATTGATTATAACAAACGGAAACCAAAATGAAGTATGTAAAGAATGACTTAAGATTTTGGAATGACAAGGAAAGGGCACTGCCAAAACCCGTAGCAATATGAATTCTATTTTTATATTGGCTATGAAATTGGAATTGAAGCAAATGTCCATGATACTACACTATGGCCTCTTATGTTAGTCTATTCAGGCTGTTATAATAAAATACCATACAGTGGGGAGCTTATAAAAAACAGAAATTTATTTCTCACAGCTCTGGGATGGGAACTCCAAGATCAAGGCACCTACAGATTCAGTGTCTAATCGGGCCTGTGTTCTGGTTTATAGATAACACCCACTTATTGTAGGCTCACACGTAGAAGGTGTAAGGGATCTCTCTGGGGTCACTTTTGTAAGGGCACTAATCCTATTTACAAGGTCTCTGTCCTCATGACCTAACCTAAAGGCCCCACCTCCTAATATGGTTGCCTTGAAGTTTAGGATTTCAACATATGAATTTTGGGGGAACATAAATATTCAGGTCATAGGACTTTTGTTCAGTTCCCATTATGAGAAAATTCTCTTAGTATTTGGAACTTAAAAAATGTTGCCCTCTTAGATAATGAGAGAGCTATATATTTTGTATATGCTTCAACATGCTTGTCAGTACATTTTTATTATGTCTCTACAAATTCTTTACTTGTATTCTTGCCTTCATCTCATTTTTGCTTTCTTATATCTAATTTATTCATTTTTCAAATTTATAGTGTTGAAAGTGGTCACAAATCACTTGGAAAGCGTAGGATATAACGTTTTTAAAATGACGACAGTTGATCAGCATATAAGTTTCAGGACAAAAACTCTCTGCCTCAGTTTCCCCAGCCAATGATGACAGTAGCAAATTTGAGCAACAACTGCAAATACTGCAAATTGTTTTATAAGTGTACAATATAAAATAAATGCTGATCGTTAACAAGAAAAATATTAAGACTAATGTTCAGGACTCTTGAGCAAGGTGGAGGTATGGCATACGTTACAAAAAATGCTGAGAGTGAGAAAATTATAAAGGTAGGTTCCACATGGGGCGTTTCTTAGGTTAAAAGAGCTACATTTTTTTTAAAAGTCAGTGTGACCCATTCCAAGCTGAAAGGAGATAATGTTTCTCTCATATATATTTCATATATGGTCTTACAATCTGCTAGCAAAACTTAGTCTCATACTCCAAATTAATGTCCACAGAAAATGAACATATCATTGGCTGAGATAATGGGGATTCTAGCCCTTTTAGAATTTATTAGCTATGTGACCCTAGGCCAAACATGTAAGTTCTCAGTGCCAGATGTCTCAGCTGTAAAATGAAGATAATAATATTTCACTTGTTTAAAGCTATGGGACTGAATTGAATATACTCTTGAGGTCGGTGATATAATAAGGAATATATCTGGTCTTTGTCCCTGGATCCTGGCATAGAGCTTCAAAAACTCATGGAAATTTCCTGAGTGATGGAATACCTTTTGTTATTTATAATGAGCTCCTTTAGGCAATATCTGAGTTTATGTTAATGAGGTAACTGATGGCGGGGCCTTAGAGAATCTGAAGGGAGGGGCTGGCCATACCATAAAGACCAGTTACGGAATTGAACAGCTGGAGCTTTGAGCTCCATCCCTGACCTCCAGGACGCGAGAAGTACTGGAGATTGAGCTCAATCATGTAACTAATGATTTAATCAATCTTGCCTATGCAATAAAACCCCATATAAAAACTGTGGACACTAAAACACAGTGTGGTTTCCTGACTGATGAAAACACTGATAAGCTGAGAGGGAGACACACTCAGATTCCATGAGGAGAGGACATGGATGATCGCTATACTCCCCACCTCAGTCAAGCCCTATGTGTCTCTTTCATTTGGTTGTTCCTAAGTTGTATCCTTTATAATAAAACTATAATTGTAAGTACACAGCTTTCAGTGAGTTCTGTGTGTTGTTCTAGCAAATTATTGAAACTGAAGGGATTGTGGCAAGTCTTAGTCTGTGGCTGGCTAGGCAGAAGTGCAGGTGGCCTGAGGACACCGGAGACTTGCAACTGGAGTCTGAAGTGGGGCAGTCTTGTCGGACTGACCCCCCTGTTTGTGGGGTCTCTGCTAACTCTGGGAAGTTACAGTTAGATTGAATTGTAGGATACTCAGTTGGTGTCAGGGAATTGTGGTCAGAACATAAAGTCCAATCCAGATTAAGGGCAGTACAGCTTGATATGGGGTCCATTTTAATAAGTAGGTTATAGCCAAATATGTCCCAGCAAAAGTAATTGTGAAAACTATTGGCCTTGGATGCAATAAAACAACAACATGCATTTTTATCTACATGGCCACCTCTTCAATGAATTGAAAAATTAAATATATTATATTAAAACAGTCTTCGTTAGACTTCATTAGCGACCATTTTTGATAATGGCATAGTAAAACATTATGCATATCTTTCCTGGAAGAAGTTAACATTTTCTATATTGTCTAGTTTTCCTTCTTTGCTTCATGGAATTGTTCTAGGATTAGCTGATAATTTTTACCCCCAATATAGAATTTTAATGTAAAGTATTAAAACAATGATCTAACATCCAGGCTAAATTTATGCAATTAGATCAATATTAACATAGATAACAAACAGTCTGTCATTCTGCTTATAAAGGCTAATGAATTTATTCTCAGAGGTCAAGAGCTAAGACTTAGGATCCATCTTATTAGAGAATATAAACTTGGGACTAAGAGCTCAGTTTGATGTGGTGTTTTCCCTTTTCTCTTTTCCTAAAACAAATAAATTTTTAAAAATAAAAAGGAGAAGAGAATCTCTGCCAATGAAACCTGAGACCTTAAGCTGGTAGTTATTAGGTAAGGCGTCAAAGATTTGACTTCAGACACAACAGAAGCTCTAAAGGAAGCATTAGGCATTTGAACTCTTAGGTACTGCTGAGAGAAGGAGATTGGTGTTTAAAGGGAATTTAGATTAGTTTGAGGAAAAGGAAATGAACTTTTTCTCAAGGTACATAAGCAACTTCTTTCCATGATAGACTGGTGCTTTTTAAGGAATATCTTAAGTGCCAGTAAGTATAGAGCATAAATGAGCATTTCAAGTATTAAAAGCAGCCCTGTCTTTAAAACGTTCCTTGTTGAAAAAGCCCTCACAAATGCTTTTGTAGGGGAGAGTCAAGAACCTCACCCTTTCCCCTGGTTAATTGTCTGGGCAGGGGATCATGCTACACCTTGTTTCCATCCATTGACGGGCAGACAGCTGAGAAAGAGATTCCAGTGAGTCAGAGGGGAAGGGCAGGCCTCAAGCAGTCTGACAGCTGGATTTGGTAAAAAAGTGAGCAGACCTGAAATTCTCCAGAAAGGTACATCATTCAGAATGAAAGGGGAGAGAATGACAGAAAGAAGAAAAAGTTATTAGGAAAATTTTACTGATGCCTACAAAGAAAACAAATTAAAAATAATTTCTCTTTATTTGTGGTCCCATTATATGTTTGGTGTTATTTACAATTAAACAGTTCATAGTCATTTGGCTTAACAATAGCGACATAAGAAAAGTGACCACTGAACTTCTCAGAGGAAGTGAAATAAATACCTTGTTTCCTCCCTTTCAAATCAATTTCTGAAAGACTTGTTTACAAACACTGACTCACCGTCTTTATCTTCCATTCATTCCTCAACTCTGCAATCTGGTTTCCACCACCCTACTTCCACTAAAACTACTCTTTCTTTGGCTTCCTTCTTACTAAAGCAACACTTTTTATGTCCTTAGGCCATTTACATATAACCTGTAATATTTGGGACATGCTTATACTGTAAAGTAATTTGTTTACCTGAAATTCATTTTTTCCCCTGAACTTTAAATTTAATCAGGCATCCTGTTTTTTATCTGGCAACCCTACTTATAACTGGTTTCTACATCTAGTCTTGGCCTCTCTCCTATGAATTTATTACACTGTTGCTATAATTATTTTTCCAAAGTAGAAATGATCATGACACTCTCATACCTAAAACATAAACAGCTCTCAGTATTCTTAGAATAAAGTATATGCTTCTTAATACATCTTGCAAGATCTAACAATAACTTATCTTTCCATGAATTCCTTATGACTACCCCACTTCATTTCATCCTATTCTCTAGTCAAAATGAACTAGTTTTAGTTCTCTAATTTAAGATAACTCTTCAGTATGCTCTTTATTTTCTTTCACAATTTGTACATACTACTGCCTTTCAGAACACACTTCCTAACCAACTTCATCACACTTGAATGGGTAACACCTAGTCATCTAGTCCAATTGGGGATTTTAGTGCAACCCATTTACATATAACAAATTACTGAAAAAATTATGAAAGGGATTAGCTGAGTTGCACAAATTCATAGCTATTAGTGGTTACACAAAAACAAAAACACAGGCCTCAATTCACCCATCCAAATGTACATTATCCCACTATTGATCCTACCATACCATCTGCTCCTTCCAGAAAAGGAGTAGAAAATAGAAGGAAAATAGAGTCAGCTACCAGCATAGAACATTAAAGGCAAGGCTTTAAAAAGTCTATACATTGACTTACTAGCTCTTGGAACTTCAGGCTTTCTAAATGGAAGTGTTGGCAATGATATTTTCTTCAGTTTTTCTAAATTTCGATCTCAGAAATATGCAATTGAGAATGCTAAGGTGATATTTGGGTTTTTTCTCTCTCTTCTTTCTTTCATGCACATAAATGCAAATAGATTAAAGAGAAAGAAAGAGGACAAATGTTAATACTTGTAATACTAAAAGTAGATTAAATATATGATTTAATTAAAACAGCATAATCCAAATCAGAATCTGTTAAACGCTGGCATGCTGGAGTGAGTAAGGATGCAAAGGCATACTTTTTAAAATGTCTTACTTAAAAAAAAAAAGTCTTATAAAAGTTAGGACTGTAATCAATTTTTTTGAGATGTATAAGGTGTTATTCTACCTTGTACAGTAGATGGATTAAAATGTTATGGGAACTTCTTGTAGACCTCAGTAGAAATCTGTTAACTTGCAACAATTAAAACAATTTCTAAATAGACATGGTATTTAATATGGTTTCCCGGTTTATATCCCATAAAAGAGCTCAATTAATATAAACAGTTTACTGATGTCAGCCCTAACAACATGAAGCGAGGGCCAAAAAACATATTAAATGTACTAGTGTAAACACTGGGAGACAAGCAAGAGCAGTGAATGCATCAGAAATTCTTGGGAGATTGGGGCATACTACGAACATTAGGATTTTGGCCTACATGGGTGAAAGGAAGAACAAATGGCTTGATGGAAGGAGGGGCACCAGTGCTAAATAAGTAAAATAATTTTCAGCTGAGGTGATGTTTGGAGTTAGTTGATAGAGCAGAAAGAGATGACCACACACTACCCTTGAGCTAATGGTAAGGTCTCCGGTTTGGAATGATGATTAAGATGGGTTGTTCTTTCTACTGGCTCATTTATCCCTGAAAATGCTTCTGTGTGTTTTCAAGCAAATTATGAGGATCAATCTCCACAATGAAAACTTTATATTTTATTTTATTTTATTTTATTTTTGAGATGGAGTCTCACTCTATCACCCAGGCTGGAGTGCAGTGGTGCCATCTCGGCACACTACAACCTCTGCCTCTCAGGTTCAAACGATCCTCCTGCCTTAGCCTCCCGAGTAGCTGGGATTACAGGCACCCACTACCATGCCCAACTACTTTTTTTATACTTTTAGTAGAGATGGGGTTTCACCAGGTTGGCCAGGCTGGTTTCAAACTCCTGACCTCAAGTGATCCAACTGCCTCAGCCTCCCAAAGTGCTAACATTACAAGCATGAGCTACCATGCCCAGCTGTAATGAAAATTTTAAATAATCGTTTCTTAAAATTTCTAGTAAAAAAATCAACAGTAAAAAGGCTTTGGAAATTAAGAAAATCCTACAACATACTACTTTAACTGTGACAAAACATGTTTTACCAAGTCTGGAATCAGGGTCAAGTGATATGAAAATAGTAATAACCACAGCATACTGTTCTTCTTTGAAATGGCATTACTTATTCTTTCTGGTCCATGAAACTTAAGGTGTAGAAGGTCTCAAAGTTGCAAAAAATAAGAAATGAAATCTGAAACAATTAAAGTTGAAAATGCAGAGAAAGAGGGATGGAGCAGCAAGCTTGGGACAACAACTAAAAAATAAATTTGTCCCTCTCCTTTTCAAAACCATGTATCAGGAAAATGGTCTTTTAGAAACTATTAGTTGAATAAGTTAGATCTTCTACTGCCAATGGCTTCCCCACCCCAATATCCCTTGAAATAAAACCAGAAGGAAACAGCTAAACAGTTTCAAAGAGCAACCAGCCACTGTCTGTAGCTAGAGATGGAATAAGTACCATATTTACCAAACAGCCAGACAGCATTTCAGGGTATTGAGGGAACTTGCCAGAGAAAAGAAGTTCATTTGTGAATTATGATCTTTCACGTAGTAGGTCCTTTGTACTCCCTCATCACGAACATTCGCAGCATCCAAGGTAAGTTCTGCTACCAGAAACAGTACTTTGTTTTTGTTGGTCAATCTCTGAAAGTCAATAGCATGGCTTGACAATGATGTATGTCAAGGTTAGAGCAGCATGATCCATCTCCATTTTCTTGACAAGGATGGCATCTTAGGCCAAGATAAGGAGGAACAGGTTGCTTGCTCCCGCTGTTCAGGTTGGCAGCACCTACTATCAAATGACCAGGTATCTGGCAATGGGCTCAGAGAAACAATGACTGCCTTTTCTTCTGGAATTCAAGGAACTTCAGCCTATAAACTAAAATAACTGCTGAGTGGGCACTACTCATTGACCCATGTCTGAGAAAAGCCCTCTCAGAGTACAGGGTCCATCATCTGTGGTCAAAAAGAAGTGACACTGCCATTTTAATGGCCAGGAGGGCTTCTATTTGGGTTCTCCATAGCTAAGAAAGGCATATCATAAAAGCACAGCACCTAGCAAGGACAAGCCTTGTAGGCATGGTAAGATAAGAGCAAACAAAGCAGAGCTTTTGTACTGCCTATTTTTGACGACAAAAAGATTTGCAGTTTGTGTACTTCCCACACCATTCACCATTTTAGATTTAAGAATCCAAACTCAATCCTGCTTTTAAAAAGAGCTGGTAAGGGCCTGGGAGGTGGAGGAGAGACCATCTATAAATTTCCAAAGAAGCTTTTACATAAGTTGATTGAGAGCTGTGTGCCTGAAAAAATGATACAAGACTATGGTCGCTATTTTCATCCTACACATTCCTACTGCACTTGAGTTTTAGGTATAATTTCTTATATAAAATATCTGCAGTGTGCCAGCTCCTACAGAGAAAACAAGGAACACAGAGAATGAATGAACTATTGACTACTGTATGCATATATACACACACTCATATATATATAATTGCCAACTTAATGATTCTCCTTTGTAAATCTATATGTTTCACTGCAATTATTAAATTCAAATGAGAATTTTGAAACACTAATACAGAACAAAACTGAAAAAAAGGAAACCAAATGATAAAATGAATGAAGAGGGTATGCACTAACAAAGATTGGCAACTCAAATCCCTATATATTTCCAGTAGAGAATGAAAGCATTATTGTAAAAAATATAAAATATTTCTCTGATTCCATTAACCAGTCGGGCAAGCAAAAGAGAACATTCATTAGCCATGGAGCTTTTCTCATAAAGCAAGTTATAGTCTTCATGATTTTAAAGCAATAACAACTAACTATCCTTAGATTTTCACATGTGCAGTGCACTGCAAATTGTAGAAAACAAGTTTATTTTTCTGCACACAAATTTGAAGTCTATCATCAATCTTTTGACCTTAATGTTTCTCAGATTGGAGACAGCAAAAAGCAGCAGCTTATTTTACAATTATAATTCAGAAGGATGAGGCTAAGGACAGCAGTAAGGGATTGAAAATTATTGATACTGAAACACACAACATGTCCTTCAGTAGTCCACCCATAGGAAATTTGCATTTTAAAGCACTATAAATTCTCTAACAAAAGGGACATCTGTTATTTTCATTTAACCTAGTAGATGAAGTTTAAAATTTTATTGGGTTCAAACTTCCTCCATTTGTCTCTCTTTAAACCTTACATTCTTAAGACTGCTCTTTTAATTCTTGAGGAGGTATCAAATGTCTAAGATGCAATTTGTAAAGTATCCTTTGGCTAAAGTATTAAAATATATTTTAATTGAAAAGGAAGTACATTTAAAATGTTTTGTAAGATTCCTTACTATGAAATGGTGCTGTTTGCTACAATGATTAAACATTCCCAAGATTTACTTAATTTCACATAGAGCCAACTTTTATTTTTAAAATACATTTCTACCAGTATGTTCATGTTCAGATACCCAAGTTTCCAAAATAAATTTATTCATATTCTTTAGTTTCTTCTGACGTTCAGGACTGCTTAGCTAACATGTTTTATTACAGCAACTCTGATCTCACCCATAACCACACTAAACGTCTCTACTAGAATATTACAGTGCTTCAGAGCTTGACTAGACAGGTTGATTTTCCTCTGAAACCAACATTATCCAGCCAGGCATGGTGGTACATGCCTGTAGTCCTAGCTACTCAGGAGGCTAAGGCAGGAGGATTGCTTAAATCCAGGAATTCAAGGCTGTAGCGTGCTATGATTGCCCCTGTGAATAGCCACCATACTCTAGTCTGAGCAACATAGCAACATCCTGTATCTTAAACAAAAAAACAAAACAAAACAAAACAAAAAAACTAACACTACCCCAAAGTAAATAGTATAAGGCAGACTATATGAGACAGTCCCGCCTTAAAGAATCACATATAAATTTTCTTTTAGTAAAAAATTATGGACCTTATTACATGGCCATTGACTTTATAAGAGCCAACACCCAAAACCTGCTTTCTGCTTGCATATACTCTGAATATAGTAGTCTTTCCCTTATCTGCCATTTCACTTTCCACGGTTTCAGTCATCTATGGTCAACCACTGGCTGAAAATATTATATTGCTACCCTTGCACTGTGGGGCCATTATTGGGGTAAAATAAGAGTCACTTGAACACAAGCACTGCCATACTAAAAAAGCAGAACTGAGAACTGAGACGGACACTAAGTGACTAACGATTAACGGGCAGGTAGCATATAGAGCGTGAACACACTGGACAGAGGGATGATTCATTTGCCTAAGTGGGACAGCCAAGATTTCATCACACCACTCTGAATGGTGTAATTTAAAATATGTAAATTGTTGAATTCTGGAATTCTCTTCACTTCATCTCATCACACAGGTGTTTTAACATCTGACATCAACACAAAAGGGTGAGTACAGTACAGTAAGATATTTTGATAGAGAGACACCATATTTATATTACATAAGAGCATGTTGTTATAATTGTTCTATTTTATTATTATTATTGTTAATATCTTATTGTACCTAATTTATAAACTAAACTTTAACATAGGGAGGCATGTATAGGAAAAAGCATAGTATATATAGTTATGTGTTGTATAATGATGTTTTAGTCAACAATCAATTGTATATATGATAGTGGTCCCATAATATTATAATGGAATTGGGCTGGGTACGGTGGCTCATGCCTGTAATCCCAGCACTTTGACAGGCCAAGGCAGGTGCGTCACTTGAGGCCAGGAGTTTGAGACCAGCCTGGCCAACATGGTAAAACCCTGTCTCTAAAAAAAAAAAAATACAAAAATTAGCCAGGTGTGGTGGCACACACTTGTAATCCCAGCTACTTAGGAGGCTGAAGCAGAAGGATCACTTGAACTCGGGAGATAGAGGTTGCAGTGAGCCGAGATAGTGCCACCACACACCAGTCTGGGCAACAGAGCAAGACTGTCTGAAAAAAAAAAAAAGATGATAATGGAACTGAAAAATTCCTATTGCCTAGTGATGCTGTAGCCACTGAAAGGTCATAGTGTAACACATTACCTCTTCTGTTTAGATACAAATTCTTACCACTGACTGTGTTACAACTGCCTATGGTATATAGTACTATACACGCTGTACAGGTATGTAGCCTAGGTGTGTAGTAGGCTATACACCATTTAGGTTTGTATAAGTACACTCTATGATGTTCACACAACAATGAAATCGCCTTACAAACTTCTCAGAACATATTCATGTCACTAAGCAATGTACGACTGTATAAGGTTCAGTACTATCCACGGTTTCAGGCATCCACTGAGGCTCTTGGAATATATACTGCATAGATAAGGGGGACTACTATATAAGTCCTCTGGTAAACATGGCATATTATATAACTATAATGAAAACCACATAAACATATTTAATATTTATCTAATAATTACAATATGTATTTATGTTCTGTCATCTGTAAAGCATTTCACATGCATTGTCTCATTTAATACTTACAACAACTCTCCACAGACATAAAGCTATCCACATGATTCCCCTTCTCATAATAAATCTTAATATCTTGGAACTAAATGGAAATTCAGACATCACCTAGACCACCTTTCTCATTTTATAAATGAGGAGCCCAAAGCCCAAACAAGGTTTAATGAATACCCAAGACCAAGACTATACTTAGCCATTGGCAAAATTGAGGTTATAATACAATGACCTCCAGCCCAGTACTCTTTCCAATGATGATGATGGCTGCTAACAATTACTGAGCATTTACAATAGCAATTATTCACTTAGTCATCACATGTCTATGAGATAGGTACAAATATAATTTCATTTTACAAATGAAAAAAATAAGGTTTAGAGAAGTTGAGTATGCCCAAACTACTACATTGAAGATCCAGGTTTTAAAGGACAATCTATCTATTTCCATCACCTAAGATTTTAATTATTATGTATTATATTGCTGGCATATTAAGAATTGACTGTTGGTGGTAAATATGGCTTTATAATCCATCCAAGTTTGTGGTACGATGTATGTACCAAAATTGCCATTCACTGACTCTCCAGTTGCATACCATGCTAAGAGAATATTCCTTAAGATTGTAACCACATCCTAGTTTTCCCTATTATTCACATCTCATGATATCTATCTCAAGCTACTTCCTACCTCAACTCCCTCCCATCTTCAGAGCAGACCAAACAGATCTAGAAACTGAAGTAATTGCTAATTGTATCATATTTACTCACTCAAAAATTATTTATTATTAATGTACCATATGGCAGGCACTATGCTAAGTCCGAAGGAGATAGGACTGAGTGGGGCGACAAGATCCTTGCCCTAACTAATCTACTGTTTACCTTTTTCTTAGACTCTATGAAATGAGTATATTTAAAATAAGCCCTCCTCTATTCTTGAACTGGTTTGAATAGATTTTTGCTCCTTGCTCTATTGTTTGAATGTTAGTGTCCACTCTAAAATTCATGGTGAAATTTAATCTTCAATGCAACAGGATTAAGAGGTAAAGTTTTTAGGAGGTGATTAGGGTATAAGGGCTCAGTCATCATGAATGGGATTGGTAATCTTACAAAAGGAATGAAGGAAACTACCTAGGCCCTTTTTGCCCTTCTACCCTTTCTACCTTGTGAAATCACAGCATTTGAACCCTCCAGAGGATGCAGCAATAAGGCACCATCTTGGAATCAGTTTTCAAGCCCTCATCAGACACTAAACCTGACAATACCTTGATCTTAAACTTCCAGCCTCCAGAACTGTAGGAAATAAATTTCTATTATTTATAAATTACCTAGTCCCAAGCATTTTGTTACAGCAGGACAAATGGACTAAGACAGTTGCAAATAAACATACTCTAATTAAGACAGATTATTATTAGGGAATGAGCTGCCAAACAAAAGAGAAAGTAGAATGTTTGGAATTAGTTAGCAGGTAATGATAGGGAAAGGGGATTGAGACTTCCCTTCTGATATGTATATTTGTTTGTATATTTCTGTTTGTATATTTGTCCCCTCCAAATCTCATGTTGAAACATGATTCTCAATGCTGAAGGTGAGGCCTAGTGGGAGGTGTTTGGGTCATGGGAGCAGAGCCCTTATAAATGGCTTGGTGCCCTCCCCACAGTAATGAGTTTATGTGAGAGCTGGCTGTTTAAAAGAGCAAGGCTTCTCCCCCACTTCTCTTGCTCATTCTCTTGCCATGTGACATGCCTGCCTGCTTCCCCTTCCCTATCCACCATGAGTAGAAGCTTACTGAGGCCCTCACCAAAAGGATCTGCTGGTACCATGCTTCTTATACAGCTTGCAGAGCCATAAGCCAAATAAACCTCTTTTCTTTATAAATTAACCAGCCTCAGATATTTTTTTTTTTGTTTATTTCAGATGGGGTCTTGCTCTGTCACCCAAACTGTAGTGTAGTGGCGCAATCTCAGCTCACGGCAACCTCCACCTCCCAGACTCAAGCAATCCACCCATCTCAGCCTCCCACGTAGCTGGGACCACAAGCATGTGCCACTACGCCCAGCCAATTTTTGTATTTTTGGTAGAAACAGGGTTTCGTCATGTTGGCCTGGCTGGTCTTAAACTCCTGAGCTCAAATGATCTGCCTGCCTCAGCCTCCCAAAGTGCTAAAATTACAGGCGTGAGCCACTGCACCTGGACTTCTCAGATACGTTTTTATAGTACAACTTCATTTCCCAGGGTGGAAAGCCAACAGTCTGTGGAACATGGCAGCCAAGCTCATAATTAAGGTATTATCTTAAGTCACTTATGACTATGTTCCCACTGAGGGAGAAGCTATGGAGGACTAGTGTCTGCTGCCATTTATCAATTTTAAAAAATTGAGGAATACAAGCCAAGTGATCACTTTTAACAACACTGGGCAACTTAGGATAAAAATGAGGCCAATTCTCATCCTTCCTAGAATGCCCATCTCAGGAATCTAAGGAAACACAGAACTATAATGAAGCTCTATTGCAATAATCCCCCCTTCCTTCTGCAGCTGGATAGCTGAGTAAGCTGAAAATCAAATAAGTTGATTTCAAGTTTCTGTTGCCTTCATAATCCCATTATATTTTCTTGATAAATGCAAGGATAGTAAAAGAAATCATGGAATCTCAGGAGAATGGCGTGAACCTGGGAGGCGGAGCTTACAGTGAGCCGAGATCTTGCCACCGCACTCCAGCCTGGGCGACAGAGCAAGACTCCGTCTCAAAAAAAAAAAAAAAAAAAAAAAAAAAAAAA
>NC_037681.1:93024579-93086104 GCF_003255815.1 Theropithecus gelada
GAAAAACCCCAAAAAAAAAAAAAAAAAAAAAAAAAAAAAAAAAAAAAAAGAAATCATGGAACCTCGATCCCTTATTCTTCTCCAAAATACTTTCCATTGCAACTCCATTCCCAGAGAAGAGTAGCACTTTGCTCTGCTATGCTCTGTCCCTTACTGAATCTTGTCTTGTGACTAGGATCTACATACAACATGTGTTAAGGTTAAAAAGAAAAATAAAAGTAGAGAAGAAAGGAATTATATCCAGAAGGAAATGTAAGAATTTTCTAGGTAAACTCAGCAAAAACAAGGAAAACTGTGTGGTTGTGCATTTTGCACTACTTCTTCAAGGACAATTAAACATAATTTTGATTGACAACTTAATTACTCTAGGACATCTCACTGGAGAAGCTTGATTTAATGTAGCAACTAGTAGTTACTTTCACAGTTTGCTGATGTAAAGGTCCCTTTGCATAATATAAATTTGAAAGGCTGCAAAAGAAAAATGCTGGTGTGGATCTGTCATATATGCTTGCTCTGTGTTTCTCACCGGGGTCCTCAGGACTCTCCACTATTCCCTTTTCCACACATTAGGAAGAGGTTGGTAATGGAATGCCTGAAGCCCTGTGAGGGAATCTCAGACCAAAGGTGAATAATTAAGTATATGGAACTGAAGAAGCAAGGATAGCTGGGCTCAAGTAGTGGAGAAAACAAAATGAAGTAGGTAGAGTTATGCCAATTGGTAGTTGTTGATGCCCGGTACCTAGGGTTCAGTGAGATCTCTTTATAAAGATTCTTTAGTTCTGATGTTCCAATGACAAAACCACAAGCAAGTCTATTAAGGACTGCCTGGTTAATATTCACGAAAACATCTCACACCTGAGTCAGCGTAGACTCAGCTATATCACAAACCTGTAGCCATTTACTTTTGTGAATATATACAAAGAGATGGAAACTTTCAAACTTTTCAGGAACTATTGGATACTGACTTTGAGATAAAATAAATTCTTCAGGGATGATGTGATCTTTCAATCAGAGTGAAGAGGTTAAGTAGTAAATGCTGTTCTGCCGCTAGTATATATCACAATAGACTCAGTGAGACCAAGAATTTACTCTGAAGCTGTTTCCCTAAATCCTGTGTTTAGGCAAAATCTCTATATTGGTTTCCTTACCTGTAGAGTGAGGGTTATTATGATAAGAATGGTGATATGGAAGGCTTTAGAAGCCCTTGTGCCCTTTCAAAAGAATTAAACCAAAGCATATTTAATTGATCATCAAGATCTGAGAGAATGTGATAAGATGCATTCTATCCCTCCTGTTCATGGATCCAGTTTATGCTGTGAAAAAGATTCAGGGGTCCTGGGAAATGATGGATTACATTACATTTAAAAAGATGCAATTGTTGCTGTATTTCTTTGCAAAGAAATGTGTCCTGGATTTGGTTTAATTATATTTTTAATGTACCAATCTTTTGAATAATTTAGGGAGCTATGCAGATAATTGAAAACTGAAAATGTTTAATATTGTAGACCATAAATCAGTGGAAATATGAATGAAAACACATAAAGGCATATAGATAAAGAAATGCTAATTATAACAAATTATAATAAATAACATTTCCATGGCTGTTTCAAATGATTTTATATATATTATTTCATTTGACTTTATAACAGTAATGTGAGACAAATATAGCAGGAATTAGTATTTCTAGCTTATTGATGGGCTCCGAGAGGTTAAATGAATTGATTCATTCACTCTCGTGGCTTGAATTACCATACAAATATATGCTGAGGCTACCAAATCATCTCTACCATAGATTACTGCAATAGCCTTCTAACTAGTCTCTGAGGCTACTGCGAAATGCAAGTTCCTTCTGAAAATACAAATCTAATAGAGTCACCCTCCTATTTAAAATCCATGATTTCTCATCTTATCTCCAGCCTCCAACCATGGTATTTTGCATAGAGCAGTGCCCAAATTGTATCTGTTGACTGAATGAGCAGATTACTGAATTAATGTTGATAACAAGTGGTTGAGCTGGAATATGTATCTAGACTTCCTCATTTTGAATATTCAAAGAGAAAGCATAGGAAATTCCAAACCCAGACACAGACTGAACATCCTAGTGCATGAGAGATACAATAGCTTAAGTTAGATCTAGAAGCTAGTAGGCAATCAACACCTGCTGGTGTTTAAATCTCAGTTTCTCTGCCAGGATCCAGTGCTCTAACGTTTAAAACCAAATATAAAACATACAAACATACAGAGAT
This sequence comes from Theropithecus gelada, assembly GCF_003255815.1. Lineage (NCBI taxonomy): Eukaryota > Metazoa > Chordata > Mammalia > Primates > Cercopithecidae > Theropithecus > Theropithecus gelada. The sequence goes on from NC_037681.1 coordinate 93,026,826, forward strand.
CTAAGATGAAATCCACACAAAGCAGAAAAACACAGAGGTCATTATCAATTTTTAAAGAAAAAGTGATGACTTCATCACACCTAGTAAATTTTGTGACTTCCACCTTAGAGTTATTTGATTTGGTAGCCTGTCAGCAAGAATTACCTAACAATAATACTCCTGTTACATAATGGCACCCTAAGCAGTAGTTACCATCTGTAGAAAAGAGCTGAACTGATTAATTGTAAAATAATCAAGCTGAGAATCAGAAAATCATCAGTTCTGGATCATACCTTTAAGGACAGCCATAGAAGTTTCACAGACAACTACCAAGAAGCAAAATCAATGTATTATACCAAATTAAACCTGTCACAAACTGTGACAAAGTTCCAAGTACTCTGCAAAAGACCTTCTGAGACATGCTGGATATGCTTAATATGAATTAGCAGATTTGCTAACTGCTGCTACTGATGATGATGATGATGATGATGACAAAAATAGGAGCAGCTAATAATTAGTGCATACTTACTGCTTTGCCACACAATGAAATATAGCCTTTCATGTATTGTCTCATTTAATCCAAACCCTCTCATCTTTATAATATTCAGTACTATTATTATTCCTACCTCATAAATGGAGTTGTAAGGGGTTAAATAATTTACATATGGTAACACTAAAAGTAAATGGGAACCAGAATCCATTCTGTTGAAGTGACTCTAAAATCTATATTCTTAATGACTACATTATCCTAGCTGAATATCTCAGGCTCTTGGTAGTGCGTATAACACCTCTATGCATTTGGGACCTAAGAAAATGGCAGACCTGACCTCATATTCAAAAACATTCAAGGTATATTCACATTTTATCTTGTCCACAGTTTGATTTCTTTTAGGACCTATACAGTTCTTCCAAGGACTCACAGACAAAAAGGGAAAATACCTCATGCACAAACCACTGGGTAGAAAGATATAAGTGTTAATTATCTTGTCATTTGGGACTGCTTTTATACGCCTCTGTATAGTTACTTGAATTTTATGTATCATTTCTTTAAGATTTTTTTATAGACCACTGAGCATCTAAAGAAAAAAAATGAGGGGGGTGGTATAGGGAAAAACATAGAATAGAGTTCTTTCTTTTAAAGTAAAATAAATGTCCATGAAAAGTTTCTTGACAGACAAATTACTGCCAATCAGGAATGAAACATTAAATTCTAAATCAATGAACCTTAGTGGCTCCACAATATATGAAGAAAAAAATTTTCAGTGCTGATATTATGGTTATTCGTGGACTGTCATGCCCTTGAAATGTTGGCTTCAATTTGATTTTAAGTCTGAAAAGTTATTACAAATACCAAATGGCTTTTCAGATAAGATATTGGCTATCTGGAATCTCTTGTACATGGTTAACAAACTCTTGTGTTTCCACTTTTTCATTAAATGCTCTTTTAGTCTTAACTGAAAGCTGGCTCTGCATTAAGGATGCAGATTCTCCTTCAGCTCTCTCAAGAAGAAGCTGCTCATTCAAAATCAGGCCTTAAAATGGTCATTATTCTTACTCTTCAGTGCTTCTCCCAGTCCATCATCACTCCTACTGAAAGTGCATATATTTTAGCTTTATCATCCTTCATCCCTGTTTCTCTCTTATTTCTGTAAAAAATGCAGTCTTGTAGTTGGTCATTCCCCAAAATTCACCAGACTTTGTTATTTAACCAGTGGTATTGGTTGATTGCCTACACCAAAGCCCTTTCCTTCATTTCTTTATAAGAGAATGAGCTTCTACTTTTTCCTCAAAGTTCAGAAAAGGATGACTTCATTCTCATCTCAAGAATCAATTTTGATTGTTTTAGCCAATCATTATGTTTTCAATCTCCTACTAAATAACTGATTAAGACAGAGGAATGTGAAACAATTTTGGCTAATTAGATGCAAGGAATGTGGGGGGCAACTTCTAGAAACGGTTCTGTTGCTATTGTATATTACCATGTCTAGATGAAAGGCATAGGAGTGTGCTTCTTTCTGAATGGTAAGATTAGGGTAGTTTTTATTTTCTTCCTGTACTTTTTTTTCCCCCACCATTTTCCACAATGAATAGATATTTCATTAAAAAAAAAAAAAAAAAAACCCTAAAAATCTTAAAAAGTATTCACTTGTTTCTGCTACTGATTATGATAAACTAATAGGCACAGCACCAATCTTTCCAGTGTAAAAACATCCTGGAAACCTAGAAAACTGTACAAGGAGTCTGAAAAAATGGTTTTAGATACTGGACAAGAGGTAATGCAGAATTATGATCCCACAGACATAATGATACTGAGAACAGGAGAGCAAGCGAGGAAAGCTACCCTAGAGGCAGCTTCCAGGCTGTGCTACAAAGCAGGCAAAGGGAGAGAACTGAAACAGAACATGGTTGTCTTACTAAGTTGAAAAGTCAGAAACTAGAGCCCAGGAGTTCAAGGCAACAATTATTTACAGGACTGAGTATCAGAAAGGAGGATGTTGCAAAAGAGAGCATCCAGGAAAATTACAGAAGGGTCCTTTCGGTATTTGGTGGAGTACTAATTTGTGTATGTACAGGAGGCAATTACCAAAGGCTGGAGAAAGAACCATTAGAAATGAAAAGGAAAAGAATTTGTGAAAGTCTTACAGGCATGACCATACTTTGTGTTTCCACCAGCCAGAGTTTAAAGACCTCTGAGCTATCCAAAGCATCAAGCAGAATTCTCCCAAGGGTACTGCTTTAGAATTGATGACAAATTAGACCTAGACAAAAAGCTGCTATGGACCCGCTATATACTTGAGAAAGTATCAAATGAATCCATTTGCAAATAACTAAAATCTACGTCAGAACAAAATATAATATTATTTAAAGAATTACAACAAAATACAGCATCCAACAATATGAAATGTAAAATTTCAGGAATCCAGTAAACAATGACCAGGATGCAAAGAAACAGGACAATATGACCTATAATCCGGTGAACAATATCAATAACCTGGAAAATATACACATGATGGAACTGGTAGAACAGGACTGTTACATAGCTATTACAAGAATGTTCCATGTGTTAACAAGGTAGAGGAACAGGAATATTATGAAGAAAGCAATAGAAGATATCAAAAAGAATCAAATGGAGTTCATATAAAAGTGAAAAAAAAAACCACCTCAAATGACAAATACACTGAAAACAGATAAGCAGCAGATTAGATATTGCAAAAGGAAAGTTCAAAGAACTCGAAGACATCAATAGAAAGCATTCAAAGAGAAGTGCATAAAGAAGAAAAGAAGATTAATAAGAAAATAAGCAGAATATCAATAACTTACAGGACAATGTGAAGTGGTCTAAAATATATGTAAAGGAAGTTTCAGACAAAAAGGAGAGATAGAAAAGATATTCAAAGAAATAATGGCAAAAGCCTTCTCAAATTTAATAAAAGGTATAAACTTGCATGTCCAAACTCAATGAATTCTAAACAGAATTAACCTAAAGAATCCCACAGAAAAGACACAGTCTAATGAAATTGCTGAGAACCAGTGATGAAAATCTCAAAAAAGTAGAGAAAATGAGACATAATTTGTACAAAGAAATGAAGATAACAAAAAACATCATCAGAAACTATATCAATCAAAAGAAAATAGAACTCTTTAAAATGTTGAAAGAAAAAAACAACCCTGTTAACCTAGAATTCATTATACAGTGAAAATATATTTCTGAAGATTTTACCAGAAAAAAAAAGTTTAGAGAATTTAACATAAGTGGAACTGTACTATAATGTACATTGAAGGAAGCTCCTCAGTAGAATAAAAATGATATCAGATAGAAATCTGAATCTGCACAAAGATAAGAAGAATGCAGAATATAGTAAACACATGGGTAATTATGAAATATATATTAATCATTTCTAGACGTTTTATAAAACAAATGAGTGTTTAAAGCAAAGATGCAGTAATAATGTATTGTGGGGTTTATAGACTATGTAGAAGTAATATGTATAACAACAATAGTACAAAGGACAATAGATAGAAGAAGAACAATACTTTTGTAAGAGTCTTACATTAATGCAAAATGGCATAATATTATTTTAAGGTATTCTGTGTTAAAGATGTATATTGTAAATCCAGGAACAAAAACTAAAATATAAAATAAAGAGTTTGAGCTAATAAACTATAGATCACATAAAAAACACCAGTTAATCTAAAAAAAAAAAAGCAATGAAAGAAGAAAAACGAACAAAGTATGAAAAAGGAAATAGAAAATGCATAGCAAGATGATAGATTTAAGCCCAAGCATACTGAAAATTACATCCAGGAGGTAGAACAAGATGGCAGAATGTAAGATTACATCATTTGTCTGATCCCCCCTCCCCAACCCCACCCCTGCAGGAACACCAAATTTTAACAACTATCTGCAAACAGAAAAGCACTGGCACAAGAATCAAAAACCAGGTGAGTAATCACGCTACCTATATTTTTACATCATATCGCTAAAAAAGGCATTGAAGATGGGCAGAAAGACAATCTTGTATTGCTGACACCACCCCTCCCCCAGCCCCTGGCAGTGGCTGAATGGCCTGGAGAGTTTGTGCTCTTAGGGAAGGGAGAGTGCAGCAACTGGGGGACTTTACATTGACCTCAGTCCTGCCCTGTCACAGTGGAGAAAAAAGTTGTGCTGGCTGGGCTCAGTCAGAACCCACACGTGGAGGGAACATTTGGACCAGACCTAGCCAAAGGAGAATCATCCATTCTCGAGGTCAGAACTTGAGTTCTCAGCAAGCCTCATCACCACAGGCCAAAGTGCTCTGGGGTCCTAAGCAAACTTGAAAGACAGTCTAGGACACAAGGAATGCAACTCTAAGGCAACTCTTAGTGTTGGGCTGGGCTCAGAGCCAGAGGATTAGGGTGGTTTGTGACCTGGGCAGTAACCCAGCCAGGGCGGCTAAGAGAATGCTTGCGCCACCTCTCTGCCAATCCCAGGCAGTGCAGCTCATAGCTAGAAAATGAGTCCTTCCTTCCGCTTAAGAAGAACAGAATAGAGAGGACTCTGTAATGTGTCTTAGATACCAGCTCAGCCACAGTAGGATAGGGCACTAGGCAGAGTCATGAGGCCCCCATTTCAGGCCCTAGAACACAGTAACCAATAACAAGTAACAAGATTGAAACCATAATAAAAAGTACCCAGTAAAGACAAGCCCGGGACCCAATTCACTGCAGAATTCTATCAAACATCTAAAGAAGAACTAATAGTAATCCTACTCAAACTGTTCTGAAAAGTAGAGGAGGAAGGAATACTTCCAAACTCATTCTACAAGGTCAGTATTACCCAGATACTAAAATCAAAGACACATCAAAAAAGAAAACTACATGCCAATATCTCTGATGAATATTGACATAAAAATTCTCAACAAAATACTAGCAAACTGAATTCAACAATACATTAAAAATATCATTCATCATGACCAAGTGGGATTTATCCCAGGGATGCAAGGATGGTTCAACATACACAAGTCAATCAATGTGATACAACATACAAAGGGAATGGAGGACAAGAACCATATGATCATTCCAACTGATGCTGAAAAACATTTGATAAAATTCAACATCCCTTCCTGATAAAAACCCTAAAAAATCTGGGTGTTAACATTACCTCAACAAAATGAAAGCCATGTATGACAGATCCACAGCTAGTATCATACTGAATGGAGAAAAACCAAAAGCTTTTTCTCTAAGAAGTGAAACACAACTAGGATGCCTACTTTCACCATTGTTATTCAACATAGTATTGAAAGTCCTGTAGAGCAATTAAACAAGAAAAAGAAAAAAGGGTCATCCAACTCAAAAAGGAAGAGATCAAATTATCCTTGTGTGCAGATGATATATTATATTTACAAAAACCTAAAGCCTCCACCCAAAAAATGATTAGAATTGATAAATTCAATAAAGTTGCAGGATACAAAATCAGTGTACAAAACTCAGTAGCAGTTCTATATGCCAACAGTGAACAATTTGAAGAAGAAATAAAAAAGTAATCCCCTTTGTAATAGCCACAAATAAAATTAAATACCTAGGAATTTACTTAGCCAAAGAAGTAAAAGATCTTACAAACTATAAAATACTGATGAAAGAAATTAAAGAGGACACATACAAAAAAATGCAAAGATATTGCATGGTCATGGATTGGAAGACTCAATATTGTTAAAATGCCCATATTACCCAAAGCAATCTACAGGGTCAATGCAATTCCTATCAAAGCACCAATGGCATTCTTTACAGAAATAGAAAAAACAATCAGAAAATTTATATGGAACCACAAAAGACCCAGAATGGCCAAAGATATCCTGAGCAAAAAGAACAGAACTGGAGGAATCATATTACCTAACTTCAAATCATATTACAGAGCTATAGTAATAAAAACAGCATGGTACTGGCATTAAAACAGACACACAGACCAATGGAACAGAATAGAGAACCCAGAAAAAAATCCACATACCTATGGTAAATTCCTTTTAGACAAAGATGTCAAGAACACACACTGGCTGGGCACGGTGTGTGGTGGCTCACACCTGTAATCCGAGCACTTTGGGAGGCCAAGGTGGGCGGATCATGAGGTCAGGAGATAGCATCCTGGCTAACACGGTGAAACCCTGTCTCTACTAAAAACACAAAAAAAAATTGCCAGGTGTGGTGGCACGTGCCTGTAGTCCCAGCTACTCGGGAGGCTGAGGCAGGAGAATTGCTTGAACCTGAGAGGCAGAAGTTACAGTGAGCCGAGATTGCGCCACTGTACTCCAGCCTGGGTGACAGAGCAAGACTCTGTCTCAAAAAAGGAACACACACTGGGGAAAAGACAGTCTCTTCAATAAATTATGGTGGGAACACTAGAAATCCATATGCAAAATAATGAAACTAGACCCCTATCTCTTGCCATGTATAAAAAGCAAATCAAAATGAATTAAAGACTTAAATCTAAGATGTCAAACTATGAAAGTACTACAAGAAAACATTGGGGAAACTCTTCAGGATATCAGACTGGGCAGACATTTCTTTTTTTGAGATGCAGTCTCACTGCAATGCCCAGGCTGGAGTGCAATGGAGCAATCTCAGCTCACTGCAACCTCTACCTCCCAGGTTCAAGCAATTCTCCTGCCTCAGCCTCTCGAGTAGCTGGGATTACAGGCGTGCGCCACCATGGCCAGCTAATTTTTGTGTTTTCAGTAGAGACGGGGTTTCACCGTATTGGCCTGACTGGTCTGGAACTCCTGACCTCAAGTGATCCATCCGCCTCGGCCTCCCAATGTGCTAGGATTACAGGCATGAGCCACCGTGCCCAGCCTGGGCAGACATTTCTTAATTAATACCTCATAAGCACAGGAAACCAAAGCAAAAAGGGACAAATGGGATCACATCAAGTTAAAAGGTTTATGCACAACAAAGGAAATAATCAACAAAGTGAAGAGACAACCCACAGAATAGTAGAAAATATTTGCATACCATCCGACAAGGAATTAATAACCCAAATATATAAGGAGATAAAACACTCTATAGGAAAAAACCCCTAATAATCCAATTTAAAAATGAGCAAAATAATTGAATAACCATTTCTCAAAAGAACACACACAAATGGCAAACTGGTGTACGAAAAGGTGCTCAACATAATTGACCATTAGACAAATGTAAATCAAAACTACAACGATATAGCACTTCACTCCAGTTAAAATGTCTTTTATCCAAAAGATAGATCAATAACAAATGCTGGAAAGGATGTGGAGAAAAGGAAACTCTCATATACTGTTGTTGTGAATGTGAATTAGTATAACCACTATGGAGACGGTGTGGTGGCTCACTCCTATAATCCCAATACTTTGGAAGGCCGAGGCGAGTGGATCACAAGAGGTCTGGAGTTCGAGACAAACCTGGGCAACATGGCGAAACCCCATCTCTACTAAAAATTACAGAAATTATCCAGGCATAGTGGCATGCACCTGTAATTCCAGGTACTCAGGAGGCTGAAGCACTAGAATCGTTTAAGCCTGGGAGGCAAAGATTGCAGTAAGCCAAGTCACGCCACTGTATATCCTGCGCCTCCAGAGTGATACCCTGTCTCCAAAAAAGAAAAAAATCCACTATGGAGAATAATATGGAAGTTCCTGAAAAAAGTAAAAATACAGATATCATAAGATCCAGATCCAGCAATCCCACCGCTGGGTATTTATTCAAATGAAAGAAAATCAGTATATCAAAGAGATTTTATATCTCCACACTCATATTTCTTGCAGCACCATTCACAATAGCCAAGATTTGGAAGCAACCTAATTGTCCATCAACAGATATATGGAGAAAGAAACTGTGGTACTTACACACAATGGAGTACTATTCAGCCATAAAAAAAAAAAATACTGTCATTTGTAACAGTGATCCTGTCATTTTAATGAACTGGAGGTCATTATGATAAGTGTTAAACCAGGCACAGAAAGACAAACATTGCATGTTCTGACTTATATGTAGGATCTAAAAATCAAAACAATTAAACTCATGAAGATAGAGAGTTGAAGGATGGTTATCAGAGGCCAGGAAGCAGAGTGTTGAGAGGGGAAGTAGGGATGGTTAATGAGTACAAGATACTTAGAAAAATGAATAAGACCTAATATTAGCACAACAGGGTGGCAATAGTCAAAATAATTTAATTGTACATTTTAAAATAACTAAAAGAGTATAATTAGATTGTAACACAAATGATAAATGCTTAAGGAGACAGATATTCCATTTTTCACAATGTGATTATTACACATTGCATGCCTGTATCAAAATATTTCATGTACTCCATAAATATATATACCCACTATATACCTACAAAAATTAAAAAATTACATTCAATATAAGTCACCTAACAACCCAGTGAAAAATAAAAGATTCTCATATTGAATAAAAAAGCAGAACCTGGCCGGGCGCAGTGGCTCACGCCTGTAATCCCAGCATTTTGGGAGGCCGAGACGGGCGGATCACGAGGTCAGGAGATCAAGACCATCCTGGCTAACATGGTGAAACCCCGTCTCTACTAAAAATACAAAAAAATTATCCGGGCGTAGTGGCAAGCGCCTATAGTCCCAGCTACAGGCTGAGGCAGGAGAAGGCTGAGGCAGGAGAATGGCGTGAATCTGGGAGGCGGAGCTTGCAGTTAGCGGACATCACACCACTGCACTCCAGCCTCTCAAAAAAAAAAAAAGCAAAACTTGACTATAAGCTGTATACAACTTTATATTTTTTAAAAAAATTAAAAGATAAAGATAGAAAAGGATATACTTATGCAAACACAACAAGGTCATAAGGAAGTTGAGTGGGTCAATACCAGTATCCCAAAAAGTATATTTTTTTCAAATAACACATATTACTAGGGATAAACAGGGTCATTTCATCATAATAATAATCAGTGCATCATAGGGAAATATCAGTTCTAAGTAGTATGCACCCAATAACAGAGCTTCAAAATGCATTAACCTGATAGAATGGAAACTGACAGGATTGATATTGATAAATATAACTGAAGATTTCAACTCTTCTCAGTAATTAATAAACCAACTACAAAGAAAGTCAGAATGAATACAGGAGATTTGAATAACACTGTCGATCAACTTTACCCACGTGATGTCTATAGGCTACTCCACACAGTAACAGCAGAAAACACATTCTTTCTAAGTGCAAATGGAACATTTTACTAGATCATATACTGGGTCATAAAACAAGTCTCAGCAAATTTAGAAGAACTGAAATTATATAAAGTATGCTCTCTGATCAAAATGAAAGTAGACTAGAAACCTAAAACAGAAGTATTAATAGATCTAAAAATTTTCTAAATATTTGGGAAGTAACACATTTCTAAATAACCCATAGGTAAAACACAAAAGTAATTTGAAAATACTGAAATGAATAAAAATTAAAACATGACACATTAAAATTTGTATACTGTGGCTGAAATAATACTTAGACAATAATTTCTAACACTAAAATGCTCATATTAGAAAAGAAGAAAATCTCAAATAAATTATCTAAGTTTCTACCCAAAAGAAACTAACAAAAGAAGAGCAAATAAATGAGAAGTAAGCAGAAGAAAGAAAACAGTGGAAATGAGACAGCTAGAAATTAGCTAGGCACCTGTTAAGAAAGGCTCAAGCCTTCTTCATGTGGTCTTTCCACATGAGCTTGCTTAAGTTTCTTCAAGCTTGGAAGCCTCAGCATAGATAGACTTTTTACACAGCAGCCAAGATGGAGGCAGCACCATTCTTTACGGCCTTGCCTCAGAGTCACGAAGGGCCACTTCTGCCATATTCTGTTGGTTACAGTCAACTCACAAGCTTTCCCAGATTCAAGGGGAGGGGAATTAGATGCCATTTCGTAATGAAGTAGTCTCAAGATTCTAGAAAAAAATGTGGTAAGGGAGATACTGTTGTAGACATCTTTGAACAATGTAATCTATATTATAGATCTGGGGTGACATATAGTATCATTTCCATTTACCCTGAAAACTACCTTTTACATTTGTGTAGTGCAAATCTGGTGACAAATTCAACTACTGTTTATCTGAAAATGTCTTTATTTTCCGTTTATTTTTGAAGGATATTTTCACAAGATACAGAGTTTTCATTGACAGGTTTTGTTTTGTTTTTCTTTCAGGACTTTACAGATATTCTACTACCTTCTGGTTTGCACTGTTTCTGGTAAGTTGGCTGTAGCTCTTATCACTGTTCTTCATTATGTAATACGCCTTTTCTTCTTTGGCTGCTTTAAAATTTTTCTCTTTGTTATAGTTTATTTAGCAATCTGATTACAATGTGCCTCAGTGTAGCTTTCTTTGTATTTATCTTGCTAAAGTTTTTTGAGCTATTTAAATTAGTGTGTTAATACTGTTTCTCAAACCTGAGAAACTCTGAACCCAGTTATATACTATGTCCATCTTATCTCTTAAATTACTGACTATATTAAATTATTTTAAGCCCCTGTCTGAAATTTCCAACATATGTGCCATCAGTGGATCTATTTCTATTGTCTATCTTTTCTTCTGTTATGGGTAACATTTTCTTGCTTCTCTGCGTGTCAAATTTTAGCTTTTTTCTGTAAAACTGTGTATGCTATGTGCTTGAGAGTGTGGAATTGTCTTTTCTTCCTCATCCTTCAAAGGCCGTTGAGTTTTATTGGAAGGCCTTTTTTTTTTTTTTTTTTTTTTTAATCGGCAGAGTCACTTTATCTTGCGAAATTGTTAGGGTCAAGAGTAGCTCTTGGGGTTAATATTCAAAATATGTCAAAAACTCACACTAAACAGCAAGAAAAATAACTCGATTAAAAAATAGGTAAAGGACCTGAATCAACATTTCTCAAAAGAAGATATGCATATGGCCAACAGGAATATGAAAAGATGCTTGGAATCACTAATTATCAGGGAAAGGCAAATTAAAATCATAATGACACATCAATTCATACCTAATAGAATAGCTACTATCAAAATGACAAGAAATAACAAGTGTTGAAAAGGATGTGAAAAAAAGGAAATCCTTGTGCATTATTGGTGGAAATGTAAACTAGTACAGCCATTAAGAAAAACAGTATGGGAATTCCTGAAGTAGTTTTAAAGTATACAACTACCATATGATTCAACAATCCCACTACTGAGTATATATTCAGAGAAGATGAAATCAGTTTGCCTAAAAGATATCTGCACTCCTATGTTCACTGTAGCATTATCACAATAGCCAAGATATGGAATCAATCTAAGTGTACATCAGTGGAGGAATGCATAAAGAAAATGTAATATAAATAGACAATAAAATATGGAATATTACTCAAACTTTACAAAGATGGAAATCCTGTCATTTGTGACAACATGGATGAACCTGGAGGACCTAATGTTAAGTAAGAAAAGGCACAGAAAGACAAATAGTGCATAACCTCACCTATACATGGAATCTACAAAAGTTGAACTCATAGAAGTAGACAGCAGAACGGTGGCTGCCAATGAACTCATAGAAGTTGAGTCATATTGATCAAATAATATAAAATTTCAGTTAGGAGAAATAAGTGCAAGAGATCTATTATACAACATTGTGACATTAGTTAATAACAATGTACTGAAATCTTGAAAATTGCTAAGAAAGGAGACTTTGTTTTTTTAACCACCCAAAAAAGTATATGAAGTAATACATATATTAACTAGCTCAATTTAGCCATTCCACAATGTATATATATTTCAAAACAAATGTACATGATGAACATATACAATTAAGAAAAAAAAACAGAGGAGCTCCTCCTCTAGAGCTTTGAGTAGCACTCTTAAGACATCATCTTCTGGGGTCTTACTGAATGCAAAAGATGTTTAGCTGGACTCCTTCATTCTGGTTGGTCAGAATTCCAATGTTTCTGTGTATGTTTCCAGTGACCTTTGGCACCCTTATTCATCTCACAGACTTCCAGTGGCTGTTCTCTGCCAAGCCTCACAGAGTTTCACTCTGCACATGGCTACTAAATTTTTTACCAAAGACTCAAGGGCTCTCCAGTGCTGATTAATAGAACTACTTCTTTGAACAATTCCTGCTCTCTGGTACCTTGCTCCACCAATCCCAGCTGTCACACCAGCCCTATAAGCCAATCTCTGGGATTTTGCTTTTGTCTTTTCTTTGTAAAAACACTGCTTTTTGTTTGGGCTTTACTTTCCTATGTTACTATTTAGACAGTGTCCCCAGACAGAAAAATGGGGAGAATGGCAAGATTACCTTATGTGTTTCCCTTTCTTTGAAGTATCACTGCCTTTTTATGTCTTCTGTCAAATGCATGAATAGGGTTGCTTCATGTAGTTCATTCAATTTTATAATTGTTTATGGCAAAAGGGTAACTTTAATACCTTTTACTCTGTGATGGCTATAACTGGAAGTCCTATTAATGCCTTTTTAAATTAAAAATAGCATTGCCAATAAAACCTTAATTTCCACATATCAAAAGTCAAGCAAAGGAAACCAGTAAGTAGTAAAATAAAAATGTGGGCCAAGGGTGTGAGCAGACTCATATAATTTCCCATTAGTTTAATTTTCTTAGAATAAAAAAAATTCCAAGAGTCATATCATTTCTTGTTCATTTTCATTTCTCACTGACAGCTCTTCATTCTTTCCTAACCAAAGCCTAATTTTGCATTCAACTTCGAGTAGATCATTTATGATGAGTCAACTATGCCAATAATGATGCTCCTATTTCACTTTGTCAGATACTCAATCTCCCAGCCTCCCATAGAGCTGGAAGTGATCATACGGCAATGTTTTGTTCAATGAGACATATAGGAAAGTTTGTCAGGGATCTCCTTAAAAGGTTCTTATTTTCTTAATAAAAGGAATAGGTGAAGACTGGTCCATTTCCTGTCTTGAATGTGGGTCTCTTCTGACTGTAATATAAATGAAAATGAAGAGTTCACACTCTAATTATACCAAAGGAGGAGAAACGAAAGACCTGGGTCCATAATGACATCACTAAGCAACTAAACCAATACAGCAACTGTCTGCCTTTGAGAAAAATAAAATTTATTTGTTTAAGCCACTCTAAGTTTTTTATTTCTTATAATAGAAAACATTTCTGATTAATTAATGCACACAGCATTTGTTCTTTAGACTAACAAGAGTTTGCATATAAGATGTAGCTAGTTTTTAAATAGAATATTAGAAGAAAGGTGTTAGAAGCTACATTCTTTTGAAGCCTTTGGACCAATTGGGTTTTCTTTAGTGTCTATTAAATGCACGCCTCCCTTATATCACCCTATAGATTGCAAACTTCCTTGTAGCTAGAGATCTTCTCTTTTAAATATGGATCTAAGCACTTCTGGGAGTTCAAATTAGCTTGCTGATAAACTCTATTTCTAGATGTTCTATAAGTTATCTCTGTTATCTAGGTATTCTTTGACTCCATTAGGAACAAGGACCCTAAACACCTAAAACATTTTTCCCCCCACAGAAATAAGTTTGCTGGTAAGACAAACAAGCACAGGGATGGTCATTGTCTTACGTTCACATTCTCTGACGTCCAAGTTGAACTGCTGTAATGCTCCCAAGGTGAGCTGCCGCACTTCAGCTTCCAACAAAAGTTGCATCAAGGATGTAGCTAAATGCTTGCAAGCTGACATACACGCTGTCTGGGCCACCTTTCCCTGAAATATAAGAGTGTAAATCATAAAGTTAATGAATCTAACATAAATTAAAATAAAATTTCAACAAAACTTAAAATCACTTCTTTTTCAATTAGGAATTTCCCTAAAGTTCTCCTCATCATAATACCCTTCCATTCAAATAATCCTGGAATTAACATCTGATGGCAATCATCTTATATAATAGCTCCATCACCATCAGTAGCTGTAACACTAAGGTGAAATTCACAAAGCCCAGTTATTTAATCAAGAATTACTTCTTTTCTAAATTGAAAGCAGACAAACAATATTGGAAATCTTAAGTAAAGTGAGAAACAATATTCTACAATATTGTAGAATACAGTATTCTACAGAGAATAAATTTCAGAAACTTCCTTCCAAGTTAAAAAATTCTTGAAAATCAAATGTGAACAATAATCCCTACTGTATCTAGAAACCAGTGTTTACTGCTTTATGATTTAACACATATAAAATGAAAATAATTATGGCCGGGCGCAGTGGCTCACGCCTGTAATCCCAGCACTTTGGGAGGCCGAGGTGGGTGGATCACAAAGTCAGGAGATCGAGACTATCCTGGCTAACACGGTGAAACCCCGTCAAACCCCGTCTCTACTAAAAATACAAAAAATTAGCCAGGCGTGGTGGCGGGCTTCTATAGTCCCAACTACTTGGGAGGCTGAGGCAGGAGAATTGGCATGAACCTGGGAGGTGGGGCTTGCAGTGAGCCAAGATCGCGCCACTGTACTCCAGCCGGGGGACAGCGTGAGACTCCGTCTCAAAAAAAAAAAAAAAGAAAAGAAAAGAAAGTAATTATTTAAAACAAAAAGGTTACCTGAAAAAAATAATTGAAGGGATGCATTTTGTTTTCTTAGAAAATACTGAGATTTATGAATATAAACTCTAGGTCAATTTTGAAAATATGGATTTTAAAATTAATATTTTAGTGTCTTCTTTAAAAGATTCAAGGTACTCTACATTTAGTGAATTATATAAATTTCATATCTGTTATTTATCATCTTTTTCAAAAGACAGGATGATATATGTTTTAAAAAGACTATGATCAATTTAGTGAATCATCCTTTTTTGAAATTACAAAATCTTTCAGCCATACAGAAAAATACAGAATCATAAGATGAATACTTACGTATCCCCTAAACATTACAAATACAGTTTAAGACCCTGTGTGACCTCCTTAATCATTTTCCTCCCACTCCCCAGAGATGACCATTATTGGTATTAGGCATCCCATTTGTTTTTTAAAAGTACTATTATGACAAGTATATAACCAGAAACAATATGTTGTATTATTTTACATATTTTGAAACTTTCTCTAATATTATGTAGGTCCTTCTGCAACTTCCTTTTTCAGGTGAATATTATGAATGTGAAAATTTTGAAGTGTATTGCATCTAGTTGTAGTTTATTCCTTTAACTGTTCCATAGTATTCCTTTTTGGAAGTATACCACAATTTATTTGGCCATTCCTCTTATGCTGGATATTTAGGTTATTTCTTTTTCTTTCTTTCTTTTTGTTTTGGCTATTATAAACAGAGTAAGTCAGTTCTAGTAAGAGATCATGAAAATGAAAGAGCATGACTACAGTGTCCCTTTTATATGTTTTTTCATATGTTATACTGGGTCAGTATGATTCTAGCAGGCTTTAAACAGAAAAACTATAAATAAAAAATATCATAATACATTTTAAAACTTACATAATTTTATATAATTTGGATAATTTCTTTGGAATTACTTTTTGAAGCTACTAGGATGAGGGGTATGAAGACTGTGATCCATAATGTATATGCTTGTATGTAAAGACAAACACAAGTGAAAGCTAGACTCCCAAATATCTGGTTAAATGACTCTGCTTATGGTATGTTCTGATTTACATTGTCCCTAGATATTTCGTAGAGTATTACTTCATTGCATAATCATCAGCACTTTTATAAGTTTTTCTGCTAATTTTTCTACTAATTAAACAAAAGATATTTTATGGATTTTATGTCTTTGATTACTTTGTGGAATTGAATATTTTCTAAATTTGTATTTATTTGACTAAAATCTTATTTGTAGCATAAAAAATAATGATGACCTATTTTAGTATACAGACTATACATTTTCCTCATCTCTATGGTTTCATCTGTATTTTCTGATGGGCCACACTCTGGATGATTTAAAACAACAAAGGAGTTAATTTAGAGGTCAAGTAGAACAGATACAATAGAGGCAAAAACAAATTCTAAAGAGAAAAGTCACATCATAAAAGAAATCCACATTAAATTACTTGGTTTTAATTAAACCCACTAGAGACCTAAGACAGGCACCTCCAAAGAAAAACAGGGTTCAACATAATGGTCAGGCTATGCCCACTATGAACTTTCAGAGGGGACAAAGGTGTGAGACCAGCACAACTTACTGAACATTATTCCCCATGGCTTGCTTTTGTCAACTTTGTTGAAAATCAGATGGTCATAAGCGTGTGGAATTATTTCTGGGCTCTCTATTCCATTCCATTGGTCTGTGTGTCTGTTTTCGTACCAGTACCATGCTGTTTCGGCTACTGTAGCCCTGTGGTATAGTTTGAAGTCAGGTAACGTGATGTCTCCAGCTTTGTTCTTTTTGCTTAGGATTTCCTTGGCTATTCAGGGTCTTTTTTGGTTCTATATAAAGTTTTAAATAGTTAATTTCTAGTTCTATGAAGAATGTTATTGATAGTTTGATAGGAGCAGCAATGAATCTGTAAATTGCTTCGAGCAGTATCGCCATTTTAACTATATTGCGTCTTCCTACTCAGGAATATGGAATGTTTTACCATTTTTTGTGTCATTTCTGATTTATTTGAGCAGTGTTTTATACTTCTCATTGTAGAGTTCTTTCATGTCCCTGGTTAGCTGTATTTCCAGGTATTTTATTCTTTTTGTGGCAATTGTGAATGGGATTGGGTTCCTGATTTAGCTCTCCACTTTGGTGCTGTTGGATGCTATTGATGTACAGGAATGCTACTGATTTTTGTACATTGATTTTGTATCCTGAAACTTTGCTGAAGTTGTTTATTAGCTCAAGGAGCTTTTAAGCAGAGTAGCCATATACAGAAGATTGGAATCAGACTCCTTCCTTATACCATATACAAAAATCAACACAAGATGGATTAAAGACTTAAATGTAAAACCTAAATCTATAAAAACCTTGGAAGATAACCTAGTAAACACCTTTCTGGACAAGGGAACTGGCAAAGATTTCATGACGAAGACCCTACAAGCAATTGCAACAAAAGCAAAAACTGAAAAATGGGATTGAATTAAACCTAAGAGCTTCTGCACAGCAAAATAAACTATCAACAGAGAAAACAGAAAACCTACAGAATGGAAGAAAATATTTACAAACTATGCATCTGACAAAGGTCTGATATCCACAATCTATAAGGAACTTAAACAAATGTACAAGCAAATAAACAAACAAACCCCCTTAAAAAGTAGGCAAAGGACATAAACAGCCACTATTCAAAAGAAGTCATACATGTGGCCAACAAGCATATGAAAAAATGCTCAATATCACCAATCATTAGAGAAATGTAAATCAAAACCAAAAGGAGATATCATCTCATACCATTCAGAATGGCTATTAGAAAAAAAAAAATTTTTAAAAACAGACGCTGGCAAGGTCGCAGAGAAAGAATACTTATACACTGCTGGTCAGAGTGTAAATTAGTTCAGCCATCGTGAAAAGCAGTGTGGTGATTCCTCAAAGAACTAAAAACAGAGTACCCATCAACCCAGCAATCCTACTATTGAATATATAACCAAATGAATATAAATTGTTCTACCATAAAGACACATGCACACGTATGTTCACTGCAGCACTATTCACAATAGCAAAGTCATGGAATAAACCAAAATGCCCATCAACAGTAGACTGAATTAAAAAATTAGGTACCTATACACCACGGAATACTACACAGCCATAAAGAAAGAATGAGATCATGTTCTTTGCAGCAACATGGAAGGCACTGGAGACCTTTATACTTAGCAAACTAAAGCAGGAACAGAAAACCAAATGCCTCAGGTTCTCACTTATAAGCAGGAGCTAAATAAAGAGAACACATGGTTACAAAGAGGGGACTAACAGATGCTAGGGCCTGCTTGAGGGTGGAAGATGAAAGAAGTGAGAGATCAGAAAAAATACCTATCAGGCACTATGCTTACTACCTGGGTGACGAGATAATCTGTACACCAAACCCTCATGACATGAGTATACCTATATAACAAACCTGTCTGTATACTCCTAAACCTAAAAGTTAAAAGAAAACAAACAAAAAATGAAAACAAACAAAAAAAGGTGTGAGACTCTATAGCTTTTCAACAGTGAGAGTAGGAATAGAGTGAATGAATGAAGCAAGACTAAAGCAGATGCCCAGAGACAGCATAGCAGATCAGAAATCAGAGAAAAGGTTAAGAAACTGCCATCTCTTGGGAAATACTATACACCAGATGTGCTACACTTAGGCACTTGATATATTTATGTAATCCTCACAATTACCCCCCAAAATTGGTATTATTCTTTTCTTGTACATAAATAAACTAAGACTCAATGAACTTAAGAAATTTACACAAACTCATACAATTATTAGGTACTTCTACCCAATTCTTTTTTTTTTTTGTTTTCATTTTTTGTTTGTTTTCTTTTATTTGTTTTCTCTCTCTGTCGCCCAGGCTGGAGTGCAGTGGCGCAATCTGGGCTCACTGCAAACTCTGCCTCCTAGGTTCAGGCCATTCTCCTGCCTCAGCCTCCGAAGTAGCTGGAACTACAGGCACCCGCCACCATGCCCAGCTAATTTTTTTTGTATTTTTAGTAGAGACGGGATTTGACGTCTTAGCCAGGATGGTCTCGATCTCCTGACCTCGTGATCCACTCGCCTTGGCCTCCCAAAGTGCTGGGATTACAGGCTTGAGTCACCGCGGTCTACCCAATTCTTAATCTGTGTCATTCCACAGATATATCTAGGTAATACATCACCTAAAAAGAAGTTATGTATTATAATGTGTCAGTGTATTACACTGAAACAGTTGGGCTAAACAGTTTCAGAAAATAACAGGGGGAAAAGGTGGTGGTAGTTCAGGAGCCAATTCTTCAAATGCAGAGTATCTGCTGGGTCATACTTTTTAACTTGTGGCCTAACATCCTTATCTAGAGCAAGATAGATACTTAAAGGACCTACTAAGCTGAACATTGAGATGATAAGAAAATCAAAGAGTTAAAAGCCCAATAAAGTCAGAGGCTGAGAAAACAGCATTTGAAAGTCTTGTTTTAGTGGCCAATAGAGACTGACAAGGAGAACCAAAGGTGACTGGGTAAAATGAAAATAGGATTGTTGGCCAGGCACCGTGGGTCAAGCCTGTAATCCCAGCACTTTGGGAGGCCGACATGGGCGGATTACGAGGTCAGGAGATCGAAACCATCCTGGCTAACATGGTGAAACCCCGTCTCTACTAAAAAATACAAAAAACTAGCCGGGTGAGGTGGCAGGCGCCCCTAGTCCCAGCTACTTCGGAGGCTGAGGCAGGAGAATGACGTGAACCTGGGAGGCGGAGCTTGCAGTGAGCCGAGATCCGGCCACTGCACTCCAGCCTGGGCAACGTCTCAAAAAAAAAAAAAAAAAAAGGATTTTTCAGGGTCAGAAAGAACCAAGTTTGAACTTTTGTCTTTATCATTTGTTAGCTGTGTAATTTTGGTAAGCTATTTTATGCTTCTGACTCAATACTCATCTCAACATATTAAATCACATTAACTTTAACATTAACATGAAATATAGATTTGGTTTTCAAGACTGTATCAATATATATCAATCTGCTGTGTGCAATGGTTCACGCCTGTAATCCCAACACTTTGGGAGGTCGAGGCAGGTGGATCACATGAGGCCAGGAGTTCAAGACTAGCCTGGTCAACATGGTGAAAGCTTGTCTCTACTAAAAATACAAAAATTAGCCAGATGTGGTGGCATGCACCTGTAGTCCCAGCTACTTGGGAGACTGAGGCATGAGAATCGCTTGAACCTGGGAGGTGGAGGTTGCAGTGAGCCGAGATTGCACCACTGCACTCCAGCATGGGTGATAAAGCAAGATGCTATCTCAAAACAAACAAACAAACAAACAAACTATATATATATAAAGTATTGTTTATATATATATATAACATATATATGTTTAGCTCTCTATTGATAAATACAGATCAAAGATGGAAGATCTCAAATATCTATCAAAAGCTAAACACATACATGTTATGTTACTCTGATATACTAGATTATTTAATTGCCCTCCAACCATTTTCCAAACTACTTTTTCTCAAGCTAATTCTTTATTTCCAAACAAAACTATAATTGCAGAAATGTATGGCTTCATTGTTAAATATTTTTCTTTTTCTTTTTTCTTTTTTTTTTTTTTTGAGACAGACTCTCACTCTGTTGCCCAGGCTGGAGTGCGGTGGCGCGATCTCACCTCCGCTTCCTGGGTTCAAGCAATTCTCTGCCTCAGCCTCCCAAGTAGCTGGGATTACAGGTGCCTGCCACCACACCTGGCTAATTTTTTTGTATTTTTAGTAGAGACAAGGTTTTACCATCTTGGCCAGGCTAGTCTTGAACTCCTGATCTCGTGATCCACCTGCCTTGGCCTCCCAAAGTGCTGGGATTACAGCCATGAGCAACAGCGCCTGGCCTGTTAAATATTTTTCTAGTCCTAGAAAGCAATTTGGAGCTTTGCTAATTCACAGTCCATCTCCACTCTTTCTCATTTCTGCTATCCATTAAAATGCTGTTCATAGGCTTTCTAAGAAAGAATAAACACAGACTCAAGCAATAACAAACAATTACAAGGCAATAAAAATTGGTGGTTTCACCTTTTCATTGAGTATTCTTAATATGATGCTGACTCATATTAAGAAGCTTACAGCCAAAATCTATAGGACAATGTATGAATTTGGAACATAAGAAAACCTAATCTGACAAAATTTCCTATAAAACTGTCATCAATTGTCCTATAAAATTGTACCTCTAGGAACAATTTCAAGTCAGTCATAATTATGTATAGGCTATTATACCTTATGAAACTATGTAAATACCAGGGCAAAGAGATTGCACAATAATAAAGACAGAATGTCAGACAAGAGGAAAAATGAGCTATCACATCATATTTTGAACATATGAAAAATCTGTGATTTGGGGAGGTTTGGGACACAAGGTCTTGCAACTAATTCTATAGGCAAAATCATGCTGCCTCTCAATGCATTTGTAATATTTATGCGCTCCAAGACAGTCAATAAATATCAACTACAAGAAATGAAAGTCAACTACGAAAGCATTTAAGTAGTTTATACTATTTCTCAATCTAGTTACAATAACTTTTTGTAAGATTTGAGAAGGGCAGAGGAGTAAACCTGTAAGAAAATTCATGTTAATTCAGAAGTCCAGATATTATCATAGTGATAACCAAAACTAGGCCTAAGTTAATACTCATAAAAATTCTCTTTTTATTTTTACCATGTAACTCTTTGGTAGCCAAATCAACTCATTTCCTTAAAAATATGCCCCAGATTCATATTCTGTAATTAAAATCACCCTCTTTAATTCCTACTCTTTCCCTATTTACTGTCTTGCACATTCAACTTATACCATAACACTTTGTACTGGAAGATACATGCACTGTTATTTCACGAATGTACATTAACTTAAAAGGTACATAGTTTGCTCTTGAGACAAATGAAAATGGAAACAACATACCAGAACTTATGGGAGACATAAAAGAGCAGGTGTCAAAAGGAACGTTTATAGCAATAAATGCCTACATCAAAAAAGACGGAAGATCTCAAATAAACAACCTAATATTATACCTCAAATGAACTAGAAAAACCAAGAATAAACTAAGCCCAAAGTGAGTAGAAAGAAGGAAATAATAAAGATCAGAGTAGAAATAAATAACATAAAACTAGAAAAACAAAAGAAAAGATCAACAAAATTAAGAGTTGGCTTTTTGAAAAGGAAAACAAAATCAACAAACTTTTTAACTATACTAAGAAAAAGAGAGATGACTCAAATAAATAAAACAGAAATGAAAAGGAGGCATTAAAGTTAAGTATACAGAAATACAAATGATCATAAGAGGCTACTATGAACAAATACACACCAACAAATTGGATATCCTAAAATAAATAGATAAATTCCTAGACATACAAACTACCAAGATTAAATCATGAAGAAATAAAAAATCGAAATAGATGAATAATGACTAAAGAGCAATTGAATCATTGATCAAAACCTTCTACAAAAGAAAAGGCCAGAACCTGATGGCTTTACTGGTGAATTCCACTAAACATCTAAGTAAAAACTATTACCAATCCTTCTCAAACTCTTCCAAAAAAACCGAAGAGGAAGGAAAACCTCCAAACTAATTTTATGAGCCCATCACGATCCTGATACATAAACCAGATAAAGATAATACCAAAAAAGGAAAATTATAGGTCAATATAACTAATAAACATAGATGCAAAAATTCTCAGCAAAATACTAATAAACTGAATTAAATAGCACATTAAAAGGAATATTTACCACGATCAAGTGGGATTTATCTCTGGGATGAATGAATGGTTCAACATATGCAAATCAGTAAGTGGGACACATCACATTAACACAATGAAGGACAAAAACTACATGCTCATCTCAGTAAATGCAGAAAAGGCATTTGAAAAAACTCAACATCCTTTCATGATAAAAAAGCTCTCAACGAATTAGGTATAGAAGGAATGTAACTTAATACATTAAAAGCCATATATGACAGTCCTATAGCTAATATCATACACAAAAGAGAAAAAGCTGAAATCATTTTTTTGTAAGATTAGGAACAAGACGGGGCGTGTACTCTCATCATTTCTAATCAACACAGTTCTGGAAGTGCTAGCCAGGGGAGTTAGTCAAGAGAAAGAAATAAAAAGCATCCAAATTGAAAATGAAGTTAAATTGTTCACCGACTGTTTGAAAAATAAATATGATCTTGAGAGGTGAAGCCGGCTGGACTTCTGGGCAGGTGGGGACTTGGAGAACTTTTCTGTCTAGCTAAAGGACTGTAAACACACCAATCAGCGCTCTGTGTCTAGCTAAAGGTTTGTAAACGCAGGGATCAGCACTCTGTAAAAACGCACCAATCAGTGCTCTGTGTCTAGCTAAAGGTGTAAACACACCAATCAGCCCTCTGTAAAAACGCACCAATTAGCGCTCTGTGTCTAGCTAAAGGTTTGTAAACGGACCAATCAGCACTCTGTAAAATGGACCAATCAGCAGGACGTGAGTGGGGCCAAATAAGGGAATAAAAGCTGGCCACCCCAGCTAGCAGTGGCAACCCGCTCGGGTCCCCTTCCACACTGTGGAAGCTTTGTTCTTTTGCTCTTCACAATAAATCTTGCTGCTGCTTACTCTCTGGGTCTGCACTACCTTTGTGAGCTATAACACTCACTGCGAAGGTCTGCAGCTTCACTCCTGCAGTCAATGAGACCACGAACCCACTGGGAGGAACAAACAACTCTGGACGCACCACCTTTAAGAGCTGTAACACTCACTGCCAAGGTCTGTGACTTCACTCCTGAAGTCAGCAAGACCATGAACCCACCAGAAGGAAGAAACTCCGACACATCTGAACATCTGAAGGAACAAACTCCAGACACACCATCTTTAAGAACTGTAACACTCACTGCGAGGGTCTGCGGCTTCATTCTTGAAGTCAGCGAGACCAGGAACCCACTGAAAGGAACCAATTCCGGACACAATCGTATATAGAGAGAAATCTAAAAATTCCACCAAAAACTGTTAGAACTAATAAACAAATTCAGTAAAGTTGCAGGATACAAAATAAACATGCAAATATCAGTTGTGTTTCTATACACTAACAACAAACTATCTGAAAAAGGAATCAAGCAAAAAATCCCACTTACGACAACTATTTAAAAAACTATTTAAGGCCGGGCACGGTGGCTCAAGCCTGTAATCCCAGCACTTTGGGAGGCCGAGACGGGCGGATCACGAGGTCAGGAGATCGAGACCATCCTGGCTAACACGGTGAAACCCCGTCTCTACTAAAAAAAAATACAAAAAAAAAACTAGCCGGGCGATGTGGCGGGCGCCTGTAGTCCCAGCTACTCGGGAGGCTGAGGCAGGAGAATGGCGTGAACCCGGGAGGCGGAGCTTGCAGTGAGCTGAGATCCGGCCACTGCACTCCAGCCTGGGCGACAGAGCGAGACTCCGTCTCAAAAAAAAAAAAAAAAAAAAAAAAAAAAAAAAAAAAAAAAAAAAAAACTATTTAAAAAATTTAGCTAAAGAGATGAAATATTTGTATAATTAAAAGTATAAAACAATACTAAAAGAAATTTAAGAAGACACAAATAAATGGAAAGACGTATCATGTTCATGAATTGAAGGAATTAATATTGTTAAAATGTCCATTCTACCCAAAGTGATCTACAAACTCAATACAAGCCTTATCACAATACCAATGACTTTTTAAAAATAAATAGAATAAATAATGCTAAAATTCATATGGAACGACAAAAGACCCCAAAAGCCAAAGCAATCTTTTACAGAAATAATGAAGATGGAGTTGTCACACTACCTGATTTCAAAATCCAATACAAATCTATACTAATCAAGACAGTATGGCACTGGTGCAAAAACAGATACACAGACCAGTGGAACAGAACCAGGGCTCCATAATAAATCCACACATTTATGGTCAAAAAATTTTTGATAAAGATACCAATAACACACAATGGGTAAAAGACTCTTCAATAAATGGTGCTGAGGAAACTAGATATCCACATGCATAAGAATGAAATTAGTCCCTCATCTCACATTGTAAACAAAAAATAATTCAAAATAGATTAAAGACTGAAACATAAGACCTGATATGAAACTACTAGAAAAATATAGAGAAAAAGCTCCATGACATTGGTCTGTACAATGACTTTTTTTTTGTATATGACCACAAAAGTACAGGCAACAAAAACAAAAACAGACACATATGATTACATCAAACTAAAAAGCTTCAGGACAGCAAAGGAAATAATCAAAAGTGTGAAGAGAACCTACAGAATGGGAGAATATACTTGCAAACCACACATCTGATAAGGTGTTAACATCCAAAATATATAAGGAACTCAAACTCAATGACAAGAAAACAAATAAACTGATTAAAAAATGGGCAAAGGATCTGAATAGACATTTCTCAAGAGAAGACACATGAATAGCCAAGATGTATATGAAAACATGTGCAACATCACTAGTCATCAGAAAAATGCAAATTAAAACCACAATGAGATACCACCTCTCATTTGTTACAATGAATATTATCAATAAGACAAAAGGTAACAAGTGTTGGTGAGAATGTGGAGAAGAGTGAACCTTTGTAAACTGTTGGTGGAAATGCAAATTAGTATAGCTATTATTGAAAACAGTATGGAAGTTCCTCACAAAATTTAAAATAGTATTACTATGTGATCCAGTAATCCTACTACTGAATATATACCCAAAGGATATGAAATGAGCATGTCAAAAAGACACCTGCACTCCCATGGTCATTGGAGCATTATTCCCAATAGCCAAGATACAAAGATTACCTATTGTCCATCAATGGATGAATGTAAAAAGAAAATCTGCTATATATATATATATATATATGTATGTGTATGTGTGTGTGTGTGTATACACACACACACACACACACACACACACAGTGGAATACCATTCAGTCTTTTTTTTTTTAGACAGAGTCTTGCCCTGTCACCCAGGCTGGAGTGCAGTGGCACGATCTCGGCTAACTGCGATCTCTTCATCCTGGGTTCAAGCAATTCTCCTGCCTCAGCCTCCTCAGTAGCTGGGACTACAGGTGTGCAAAACCACGCCCAGCTAATTTTTGTATTTTTAGTAGAGATGGGGTTTCACCATGTTAGCCAGACTGCTCTTGAATTCCTGACCTCAAGTGATCCGCTCACCTCAGCTTCCCAAAGTGTTGGGATTACAGGTGTAAGCCACTGCACCTGGTACCATTCAGTCTTATATTGTATACTTGAAAATTCATAAGAGTAGTTTTAAGTGTTCTGCATTAAAAAAGGATAAGTATGTGAGGTAATGCACATATTAAATACCTTGGTTTAGCCATTCCATAATACATACATTTATCCAACATCATATTGTACATCATACATATACACAATTTTTATTTGTTGATATGGTTTTAATATGTGTCCCCACTAAATATCATGTTGAACTGTAAAAAATTGAGAAAAAAATTTTTATCTTTCCTACATATTTTTCATTTCCGGTATTCTTTGCTCCTCCATGTAGACCTAAGCTTCCATTTTATATTAATTCTGAAAAACTTAATTCGATATTTCCTGAAATTCACGTCATCTGTCAATAAATTCCCTCAGCTTTTGATTGTCTAAAAAAGTCATTATTACACCATAATTTTTTGCTGACTATAAGATTCCTTGGTGATGGTTCTTTTTCATTCTTTCAGCATTTTAATGGTGTCATTTCATTATCTTCTGGTTTGTATAGTTTCTGACAAAAAAGAAGTATCTAGTCATTTCATCACTTTTTCTCTTTATGTACTGTGTATTTTTTCCCTAGTTGCTTCTAAGATTTTCTTTTCATCAGTTTTTCAGCGTTTTTTTTTTTTTATCAACTTTCAAAAAATTTTAGTCACTATTTCTTCAAATACTTTACCTATTCTTCCTTCCTTTCCTCTTTTTCCGAGAAGGCAGTTAGACATACTATCTGTCCCACAAGAATCTGAGGTTCAGGAAAAATTATTCCTCCATTGAATTGCTTGAACCCGGCAGGCAGAGGCTGCAGTCAGCCGAGATCGCACCACTGTACTCCAGCCTGGGTGACAGAGCGAGACTCCATCTCAACAACAAAAAAAGATTCTTCCTCCATTAATTCTCCTTCTGTACTTCAGTTTGCATGATTTCCATTGCTGTGTCTTTTAAGTTTTCCAAACTTATTTTGTATAGTTGCTAATTTCTATTAATACAATTCAGTGTAATTTTCATTTTAGATATTACATTTTTGTTATTAGAAGTTCTATTTTATTCCTTTTTGTATAACTTCTATTACTCTCATTGTATTTACCTTTAAATATTGAATATATTGAGCATGTGTGTATAAGCATATAAGCATTTTTAAAGCATTTACCTTCTAATTCTGTCACTTCTGTCATATTTGGATGTTTATATGAACTGATTTTCTTCCGTGTTATGGATCACATTTTCCTGCCTCTTGGCATATCTTGTAAATTTTTGTTGAATACTGGATATTGTGAATGTTGCTGTTGAATATCAGTATTTTGTTAAATTTCCTTAAGGAGTGTTGGGCTTTGTTATGGCAAACAATTAAGTTACTTCTAGATCAGTGTGAAATTTTAAAGCTTACTGGTATGCACTTTTATGCAGAGATCAGAATTATCTTTTATCTAGAGGCCCAATACTATACTATTAGGTCCAGGACTAATGCTACTTTAGACCCATGACTAGCCTCTCATTGCTGTCTCTGCTGTATGCTTCAGTTCAGTGGTGCCTTTCCCTTCTTACAGGTTGTAATTTGAACATTCCCCCCACCTCTTTGTTTGAGTTCTGGCAATTGTGCTTAGCTTCTGTACCCTCTCAATTTGATGGTTTGTTTATTTGTTTGTTTGTTTGTCTGACCTCATGGACTTTTTGCCCTATACATTAATAGCTTAGTTTTCAGCCAAAGCCTCAAAATAATCTCAATGCAAGGTTATTCTTCCCAAAACTTTTTTCATTTCCAAACTGCTGCCTAGCAAATTTCAGTTGTTTGGTCCCCAAACTCCAGTCATTGTCTTCTTACCAGTACTGCTATGCTCTGCCTGGGTTTACCCTTTCTTGCACAGCAATTTTACAAAGTATTTCTAGGAGACTGCTGGGTTTACACTTCATTTGTTGGTCTTCTCTCATGGATCACTGTCCTGCACTTCCTGCTGTACGGTATTTAAAAACAGTTGTTTCATTTATTTTGTACGATATTCTAGATGTTTATGGTTGAGATCAAGTCTGGTACTAGCTATTATACCATGGCCAGTAGTGGCTACCTCAACATTTTTTAAAATATATTTTCACTGAGTACTGAAGTGTGCATTGGCAGTTTTGTTCTCTTTTGGAATTTTATACACTTCATTCTATTGTCATCTGGACTTCATCATTTTTATACAAAGTCAGTCATAATTCTTACAGTTTTTCCCATGAATGTGTCCTTGTTCTCTGGCTGTTTGTAAGACTTTTTTCTTTAATATTGGCAATCTGACCATTATGTGCCTAGGTATAGTTTTCTTTAAGCTTATCCTGTGTGGGCTGCTGAGCTTCCAGAATCTGTGGATTGATGCATTTCTTCAGATACAGAAAATTCTCAAGCATTCTTAAGTACAAAATTCTTTAAGTACTGCTTTGTATCATTCTCTGTCTCTCTTCTCCTTCTGGGACTCCAAGTACAAGCATTTAAAACCTTTCAACTGTGTTCCACCTATCTCATATGCTCCATTCCATTCTTAAAATTAAAAATAAAATTTTTAGGGCTGGGCATAGTGGTGCACACCTGTAATCCCAGCTACTTGGAAAGCTAAGGTGGAGGATCCTATGAGCCCAGAAGTTCAAGTCCAGCCTGAGCAACATAGTGAGACTCACATCTCTTTTAATACTCTGTGTGTTTCAGTTTGGGTATTTTCTGCAGACCTGTATTTGAGTTCACTAATCTTGAATTCTGCTTCGTTGAGTCTGTTTCTAAACCCACTCACTACATTTTTAAAAATTCATGTAATGAGCTCTTATGACAGATTTTATATTTTGCTATTCTAGAATACATATTTCATTCTTTTTTAAAAATCTTGATTTATAATTTAATGGCTGTGCAGGTTCTGGTTCCTCATTTCTGCTGCTCATGGGCCTGCTGCTCTGGGGTCAGGGTTTTCTATTCAAAGGCATGGATATGCAAGAGCTTTTCAGTTGGGCATGCATTCATCAGCTGGTATCCCTGAAGCAGTGGCTTACCCTTGGACTTGGCCAACATATCGGAACTAAGAAGCTGTATGTGAAACAGCTGAGCTTTATATCTTCTACCTCCATGTCTCTGGGTTCTGTTGCAGCTTCCCCTGGAGGTCTTCAGTGCTAGGTTCCATAATGGCAGTCCAGCTGGGGCAGCTGCCCAGTGAGGATTGAACCGCATCTCAGACCCTAGCCACACTCCACATGTCATTCTTAATCTCAATTCAAATAAGTCATCTTTTGATACATTTTGTCTATTATTTCCCCTGTTTTAATATGTTAGTCATAGCTATTTTGAAGTCTTTGCTAACGTCAATATCTGGATCAGCACATGATCTGCTTATATTGACTATTTAAACCTTTGATTTTAGGTCAGTTTTCTCCATGTACTAGCATCTTAGAAAATTTTGTTTTGTGTGGCATACATTGCAGATAAAGTGGTATAGAGACTAGATTATCTGATCAGCCTCAGTAGAGTTTTGAGTTTTGCTCTAGCAGAGAGTTAAATTATGTTTTTTGGGTTTTCTTTTTTTTTTGTAGACAAAGTCTCACCCTGTCACCAGGCTGGAGTGCAGTGGCATGATCTTGGCTCACTGCAGCCTCTACCTCCCAGGTTCAAGCAATTCTCCTGCCTCAGCCTCCCGAGTACAAGCACTTTGTACTCCCAGTACAAGCCGGGACTACAAGCACACACCACCATGCCCGGCTAATTTTTGTATTTTTTCAGTAGAGACGGGGTTTCACCATATTGGCCAGGCTGGTCTCAAACTCCTGGCCTCGTGATCCATCTGCCTTGGCCTCCTAGAGTGCTGGGATTACAGGTGTGAGTGACTGCACCTAGCCAAAGATTTTTTTGGGGGAGTTTCTTCTCCATGTTTTCTCTCCTCTTTGGTATTCTGCTTATCTAAATCCTATATTTACAGATATCCAAAACATTGATCCCTTCTTTCACTTAGCAACAATGTAATTTTTATATTTTCTCCAGGTTTTTATGTTTGTTTATGATTAGAGGATAAAACTGATAGTATGGTATCACAATTAGAACCCAAAATGAATCTTTTTAATTTACTAAATTTATATGAAACCAGAAGAAAACTGTAATAGATATTTAAAGAATTTCTTTCTGGCCAAGAATCTTCTATGCTTTAAGTCTTGATTTCCATTGTCATCTTGGCAAACATTTTTGCTTTATTTACAAAATGCTTATATATGTGTGTCTTTAAACCCAAATTTACAGTAAAGGATAAAGGGTGTAGCCATTAATCAATGCATGCCCAATTCAAAACAACAGTAACACCACCAGCACACACCTAATGTATTCTACTGCCAAAGACTAATAATAGTGTCAGAGCAAAACCAAAGAAAAAAGTATATATAAAGATAAATGGAAAAATTACAGATGTGTGGTTTAATAAAACCAATATACACTTTAAATGTGATGCTCTGGGACACTGACTTTAACCTTTGTCTCAATTTCCTTGTCTGCCAAACAGAATTATTATAATAGTTAAATAAAAATAAATCTTATGTAGCATTTTTAATATAGTACGTGGATTATATGTTAAGTACTTAGTCAATATCTTCTGATATATTATAACTTTTATTCCTATGATCCTATATAGTAAATAATTGAAAATGACATTAGGTATATTTGCTTAAAATGTAAGTATTTTATGAAGGTATCATATTTTACAAAGTATATCTTTTATAGTCATATGATTTTCTTTTTTTAAATCAAATAATTTTGTATGTGCAAAACAGTGGAAAATGTATTTCCTGTTCTGAAGCAAATCAAGGAGAACATGCAATTAAGTGCTAAATTGAGCATAATAAACTCTAAGCCCTAAACAACTTTAGCTGAAAAAAAGTTATGAGGGCACAACAGTCAGAGACGGTTTCACAAAAGTGGTGGGGCTTGCTGGGTGACCCTCATTATATACCAACAACAATGACATGGGAACATTTTTAAGTGGCTTAAAAATTGAAATGGAGGTAATATAAAGTATCCTAAAAATAACAAATATTACTACTATATAAACCTCCGTAGAATGAGAATTATTTGTAATGAAAAATAAAAACTCTTCCTTTCTCTTTCCTCAACCCTGTTCAGGTTAAAGGTTAACTTTATCAAGTCATCTCATTAACAAAGACATGTCTTTGAAGGTATTCAGTCTTTGCTATGCTTAACGTTTCACCAGGCTACAACCAAGATGCCAAAGAATCTGATTCAAATATTAATGAGCAAGAGGTCATGATGAAATAATCTACAAAGCTCTATTAGTTCCTGTTTTCTGACCCTATCCAATTCCCATTGCCCTTTTTCCAGTCCTCTCTTACTACACACATTTATAGTCACTGGCTTACTTTCAAGACACACCCTCTAAACTGTAATTTCACTTGAAGTGCATTTTAAGTGGAGGCCTCCCAGATGCCAGATCCCTAATCCAAGGATGATCTGTAGAGATATAAAGTTAAAATTAAAAGGAAGAAAAGGACCAAAAACTAAATCCAATTTTGATGCTTAACTACTAGAACAAAAAAGAGAAAAGAAAAAAAGGAAAAATAAAAAAGAATCCTTGTCTTTCAAACTTTCCAATAAGCCATTTAATAATGTGACAAAGCAAGAGTATTAAAATATTAACTAAAGCTTCCAGGAAAACCTCTATAATCTCAATTGTTTATTCAAGACCTTTACAAACCTCATAAAAAATTAAGTGGGCTTGGAAAAAACACACCACAGCCATAGGAGAAAGTTTACAAAATACAATGGTAGACGCCTGTCTGTCTGCCAGCCAGTCTCTTTTAACTTCCACATACAACTTATTACTCAGTTCCTAACTGGTCAATACCCTAAATAAGAGCATTTCTCCTCCCAAACACCTCATTAGCCCTAGGTTTTTTTTTTTTTTTTTTTTTTTTTTTTTTGCTTTTTTAAGCTAAAGTATCCTGTAGGTGCTTTGGTCATTATTTTCTGCCAATAACAAATGCTTCATTTCAGAATATTTAAAACCTTAGGTTCTCTGAGGGAAATCATTTAAGATATGCTTTACAAGAATTTAATGAGCTCTTTAACCTCAATATGGGAGAATGGTGCATGAAACATCACGTCCATATTATGGGAAGTGGTAGTAAAAACAAGATAGGACTAAA
Organism: Theropithecus gelada; assembly: GCF_003255815.1. NCBI lineage: Eukaryota > Metazoa > Chordata > Mammalia > Primates > Cercopithecidae > Theropithecus > Theropithecus gelada. The sequence goes on from NC_037681.1 coordinate 93,059,206, forward strand.
AAGGAAGTGATATGGAGAGAAATAGCAAATATTTGGGTTCATATTAACCTAGGTTCAAATCTTTGCACTTTTAGTTACGTGACCTTTAGGACAGTTATTTAATCTTGGTTAGACTCATCTTCCTCAGCAGTAAAATGCAGATAATGTTGCCAACCTAATAGAGACTGTATGCAGCAAATGAGATAATATAATATAGAGCCCTGTACAGTGTATGGCACATAATTGGGGCCCAATGAATAATAGATACCTTATTATAAAATATCCCCATCTTGTTGAGAAGTATTGTCCATAGGTTAAGGGAAATTCAAAAGGAAATGTTATATGGGTGTCCCAGATAGAACTAAATATTCTACATTTCTTGGAAACTGGTTAAAGTTTCACATAAAATTCAAATATGAACTAGACTAATAATCAACTTTCATACACCTAGAAATCCACTGAGTTAATCCTGTTGTAGAGAAGAGAACATGAAATGTAAATATTTCACTCAGTTTGAGAGGATACTCTTAAATCATTTATATCTTTAAAAACAAATGCTGTGTATTCTCCCCACCCTCTTCTTCATCGTTTCTGAATGGCCCAGAAAGGAGCTGTAAAAGAGGAAACTTCATCACAGTGCATCTGTGTGAAAGCACCAAAATATGTTAACAATTAGAGAAGAGGAAACCTGAAAGACTGCCTTGTTAATTAAGGAACTTGCTATCAAAGAACACATTAAAAGGTAATGAAACCAAATGGCTATTAAAATAAATATCCACTGAAAAGAATTTGCCTGGCTAACAGCCCCTCAATTTAGCTTCTTCTAAATATTCCTAAATAGCATAGAGCCAGAAAAAGAAGAAAAGCCACAACAATGCTAATATAAAGATTAACGAAATCACAAGTGATCCTAAGCAGAAGACAAAAGGTGAATTTAGAAAAACCTATCTAGGACTCAGAATATGGGACACCAAACATCCTTGAAAAGTCCTCCACCATCTATCCCCTGTTCTCGGAGTTCCTGGATAAAGTGTTACAGAGAACCAGGATCTATAGTTTGCTACTCCTAGCCATCATGTTAGAATATGGTTCTGCTTATTCCTAGTGACTCCATCACTTATTCCTTGCTACTCAGCCTCTTTCTTATGTAAACATGTAGAAGTAAAAGGTAAAAAACCCTGCTAAATTGTGTTATTGAAGACAAATAGTCCCTTGAGCAAAGCAAAGTAAGAACAAGAATCTTTGTAATAATAGGAGATGCTAGATATTTATTATTTACATTGTACTCAACAAATTTAGAAAATTTTCAGAGTTCCAGACATTGCTGACTGGAAGAAGATGTGGACTCTACTGAAAAAATAATGGTTTCAAAATATGTTGCTTTTTTACTCATTATCTATGTTCTCCCTTTTACCTCAATAATAAAAATCCATGGCAATTACAAAAATTATAATTCTCAGTCTGCTGTCAGATAGGAAAGGCAAAGAATTTGAAAGTAGCAATTCCTGTGGAAGCTCTTTTGTCTCCTTCTCCTCTTCCTTCTTTCCTTCTTCCTCTTGACTTTAATATAATTGTGATGGTTAGAATTTAGCAGCTATCTTGGAACCCTGAGGAAATGGTCAAAAGGATAACAAAGACCTCAGCCCTGATATTCCTCAGTCTCTGACTAATATCATTTCTGGAGTTCTTTTTATATAAGAAAATATACTTTTGCTGGGTGCAGTGGCTCATGCCTGTAATCCCAGCACTTTGGGAGGCTAAGGCGGGTGGATCACGAGGTCAGGAGATTGAGACCATCCTGGCTAATGCGGTGAAACCCCGTCTCTACTAAAAATACAAAAAATTAGCCAGGCATGGTGGCATGCACCTGTAGTCCCAGCTACTCAGGAGGCTGAGGCAGGAGAATCACTTGAGGCCAGGAGGCGGAGGCTGCAGTGAGCCGAGATCACGCCACTGCACTCCAGCCTGGTGACAGAGTGAGACCCCATCTCAAAAAAAAAAAAAAAAAAAAAAACACAAAAGAAAATATACTTTTATATATTCAAGGCATTGAACTTGGTTACCTGATACTATTGACACCTGATAACTATGTGAAAGCCAGTAGAATCTGAAATCATATGAGAGATGTGCACATTATTATGCATATAAATGATGTGAATATAAAGGATGAGAAAGCCATCAAATGGGGCTGAATAAAATGATCAAGGGCTATCTATTCAACTGGTTTGTTCAAAGCATACAATCTGTAAAGACCCTACCATATCTGAGGTAGAGAAAGGAGGGAAATAAGATACTAGCACGGGGCACAAGAAAAAAATACTGCAAAACAAAGGAAACAGCACAGCATTTGTAATGGTTAATTTTATGTGTCAAATTGATTGAGCCACCAGGTGCTCACATATTTGATCAAACATGATTTTATATATCTGTAAGGGTGTCTTTGGATGAGATTAACATTTGAATCAGTAGACTTGAATAAAGCAAACTGCCCTTTCTGATGCCAACCTCATCAAATTAACTGAAGGCCTGACTAGAATAAAAAGCCAGACCATCTTGCAGAAGTTTTCCTAACTGCCTTGAGTTGAAACATCAGTCTTTTCTGGCCTTTGAACCGAACTAAAGCATCAGCTCTTCTTGGTTCTCAAGCCTGCCAGTGCTCAGAATGGAAGTCAAACCACAGGCTCTTCTGGTCCTCAGGCATTCAGACACAAACTGAACCTACACATTGACTCACCTGGCTCTCCAGCTTGCCAATTTCAAATCTTTCTCTCAGGCCAAGCCCAGCGGCTCACACCTGTAATCCCAGCACTTCCAGAGGCCAAGACAAGTGGATCACTTGAGGTCAGGAGTTCGAGACCAGCCTGACTAACATGGTGAAACCCTGTTTCTACTAAAAATATAAAAATTAGCTGGGCATGATGGTGCATGCCTGTAATCCCAGCTACTTAGGTAGCTGAGGCACGAGAATGGCTTGAACGCAGGAGGCAGAGGTTGTAGTGAGCCAAGATTGCACCACTGCACTCCAGCCGGGGCAACAGAGCGAGACTCTATCTCAAAAAACAAAAACAAAAACAAAAACAAAAACTCTGTCTATACACACACACACATACACACACACACTCACACACACACAATTGGTTTTGTTTCTCTGGAGCATCCTGATTAATACAGCATTTGAAACAGAGAATAAGCAAGTCTTAAAAAATTATATATTGAATGATTGAAAGGAAAAGTTCAAGAAACTCTTTGGTATCTAGAGTATAAAATAAACTGTTTTCAATGACAGAAAAACATAAAATAAAAAGAAAATAGTAAATCCTCCCTAATTCATTCTGTGAAGCCAGTATCACCCTGATAGCAAAGCCAGGCAGTGAAAAAGCAAAAAAAAAAAAAAGAAAGAAAGAAAGAAAGAAAAAGAAAAAAAATTACAAGCCAATATCCCTGCTTAACATATCAACTACATATGAGCATATGATCCAGCAACACATCAAAAATATAATATACCACAATCCAGTGTGTTTTATTCCAAAGATGCAAAGACAGTTCAATATATGCAAATCAGTAAATGTGATTTGAAAGAGCATTTGATAAAATTCAGCATCCCTTCATGATAAAAACACTCAACAACTAGGCAGAGAAGAAACATACCTCAAAATAATAAAAGCAATATACAACAAACCCACAGCCAACATCATACTGAACAGGGAAAAGTTGAAAGCATTCTCCCTAAAAACTGAAACAAGGTAAGGATGCCTACTTTCACCACTCCTATTCAACATAGTACTAGAAGTATTAACTAGAGTAATCAGGCAAGATGAAGAAATAAAAAGTATCCAAATAGGCAAAGAAGAAGTCAAACTATCTCACAAAAAGTATCCAGATAGGCAAAGAAGAAGTCAAACTATCTCTCCTTGCTGATGATATGATTCTATACCTAGAAAACCCTAACGACAATACCAAAGGATTCTGGAATTTGATAAATAACTTTAGTAAAGTTTCAAGACACAAAATCAATGTACAAAAATCAGTAGCATTTCCATACACCAGTAATAATCAAGTTGAGAACCAGATTAAGAACTCAATCCCATTTACAATACCTACAAAATAATAAAATACCCAGAAATACATTTAACCCAGTTGGTAAAAGATCGCTACAAAGAAAACCAAAAAAACTCTGATAAAAGAAATCATAGATGACACAATCAAATGGAAAAACATTCCATGTTCATGGACTGGAAGAATCAATATCATTAAAATAACCATACTGCCCAAAGCAATCTACAGATTCAATGCAATTTCTATCAAAATGCAAATGTGGTTTTTCACAGTAATAGAAAAACCTACCCTAAAATTCATATGGAACCTAAAAAGAGCACAAATAGCCAAAGCAATGCTAAGTAAAAAAAACGAAGCTGAAGGCAACACATTATCTCACTTCAAATTATACTACAAGGCTATAGTAATCAAAATAGCATGGTACTGGTATAAAAATAGCCACATGGATCAATGGAAAAGAAGAGCGAACACAGAAATAAAGTCACATATCTATAACAAACTGATCTTCAACAAACTCACCAAAAATATACACTGTAGAAAGGACCCCTATTCAGTAAACACTGTTGGGAAAATTGAATAGCCATATGCAGAATAATGAAACTGGACACATATCTCTCACTATATACAAAAATTAACTTAAGATGGATTAAAGACCTAAATGCAAGACCTGAATCCACAAAAATCATAAAACAAAATGTAGGAAAAACTCTTCTAGATGTTGGTCTGGGCAAACAATTTATGATTAAGATCTCAAAAGCAAATAGAACAAAAACAAAAATAGAGAAACAGAAAAATGGGACTTAATTAAACTAGGAAGCATCTGCACAGTGAAAGAAATAATCAACAGAATAAATAGACAAAGTACAGAATGGAAGAAAATGTTTGTAAGCTATGCATCTGACAAAGGGCAAATATCCAGAAGCTATAAGAAAGTCAAACAAATCAACAAGAAAAAAATAAATAACCCCATTTAAAAATGGGCAAAGGACATGAGCAGACATTTCTCAAAAGAAGACATATGCAGCCGGGCGCGGTGGCTCAAGCCTGTAATCCCAGCACTTTGGGAGGCCTAGACGGGCGGATCACAAGGTCAGGAGATCGAGACCATCCTGGCTAACACCGTGAAAACTCGTCTCTACTAAACAAATACAAAAAACTAGCCGGGCGTAGTGGTGGGCGCCTGTAGTCCCAGCTACTCGGGAGGCTGAGGCAGGAGAATGGCATGAACCCGGGGGCGCGGAGCTTGCAGTGAGCCGAGATCGCGCCACTGCACTCCAGCCTGGGGCACAGAGCAAGACTCCGTCTCAAAAACAAAAAAAAAAACAAAAAACAAAAAACAAACAAAAAAAAAGAAGACATATGCAACCAAAAAAAGAAAAAGAAAAAATGCTCAACATCACTAATTATCAGAGAAAAACAAATTGAAACCACGATGACATACCATCTTATACCAGTCAAAATAACTATTAGTAACAAGCCAAAAAACAAGATATTGGTGACAATGTGGAGAAAAGGGAATGCTTATACACTGTAGGTTGGAATGTAAATTAATATAGCCTATATAAAAGACAGCATAAAAATGTCTCAGAAAACTAAAAAAGAACTACAGTTTGACCCAGCAATCCCACTACTGGGTATCTACTCAAAGGAAAAGAAATCACTACACCAAAAAGATACCTACATTCACGTATTTATCACAGCACTATTCATAATAGCAAAGATATGGAATCAACCTAAGTGTCCACCAACAGAAGGTTGGACAAAGAAATGTTTTAAATAGATAGATAGATAGATAGATAGATAGATAGATAGATAGATAGATAGATAGATAGATTAGATAGATAGATAGATAGATAGATAGATATACATATAGATACAACATTTATGTTAATGAGCTCCAAGTGGAAGGACCTCAAAGAGATGAGTTCTATACAAGAAAATGTTATATATGGCCAGGTGTGATGACTCACGCCTGTAATCCTAGCACTTTGGGAAGGCTGAGGTGGGTGGATCACCTGAGGCCAGGAGTTTAAGACCAGCCTGGCCAATGTGGTGAAACCCTGTCTCTACTAAAAATACAAAAATGAGGCAGGTGTGGTGGTGGGTGCTTGTAATCCCAGCTACTTGGGAGGCTGAGGCAGAAGAATCACTTGAACCCAGGAGGCGGAGGTTGCAGTGAGCCGAGATCATGCCAATGCACTCCAGCCTGGGCAACTAGAGCGAAACTCTATATTTAAAAGAAAAGAAAAAAGAAAATGTTTCATATATATATTTTTATATATATTACATATATTTATATATTATATATATTTTATATATTTATATATTATATATTATATATATTTGAAAAAGAATGAAATCATGCCTTTTCCAGCAACATGGATGGAACTAGGGTCCATTATCTTAAGTGAAATGACTCAGAAACAGAAAGTTTCTATTAAAAAATAAATAAAAAGAATCCCACGCCCAGAAATATAGCATAAATACACAAAAATTAAAGGCAAAACTAAAATTATAAAAACAGAGGAAAAAAATTATAGCATCAATAATATTGACACTTGACTTTTCAACAGAAATGACAAATGCAAGAAGATAATGAGATTTCTGACAAGATTTTTTTTTAAATCCTTCAAAAATGAAGAAAAAATAATTTTTTAGACAAACAAAAAAATGGCCTCATAGAATGAGTTAGGAAGCATTTCCTCTTTCTATTAGCAAAACTTTAAGAATTTGTGTTAATTTTTTTTTTTTGTTTTTTTTTTTTTTTTTTTTTTTTTTTTTTTTTTTGAGACGGAGTCTCGCTCTGTCGCCCAGGCTGGAGTGCAGTGGCCGGATCTCAGCTCACGGCAAGCTCCGCCTCCCGGGTTTACGCCATTCTCCCGCCTCAGCCTCCCGAGTAGCTGGGACTACAGGCGCCCGCCACCTCGCCCGGCTAGTTTTTCGTATTTTCAGTAGAGACGGGGTTTCACCGTGTTAGCCAGGATGGTCTCGATCTCCTGACCTCGTGATCCGCCCGTCTCGGCCTCCCAAAGTGCTGGGATTACAGGCTTGAGCCACAATTCTCCACTGAAACCATCTAGTCTTGGACTTTTCTTTACCAGGAGGCTTTTGATTACAAAATCTCTCCCTTCTCTCATTATAGGTCTGTTAAGATTTTGTATTTATTCTTGAGTCAGTTCAGGTAATGTGTGTGTTTCTAGGAATTTGTCAATTTCACCTAGGTTATCTTCATACAGTTGTCACAAATCACATTTTATACATTTGTCCTTCATAAAATGTTTATAATTATATTTAAGCATTTCTCTTTTAAATCATGTAGAAATAAAATGTGGAATTGTAAACCAAAAATATAACACTGGTTTTTATATTTTCCCATGAATTTACTTTTACCAAAGATTTTTATTTCTTCATATAGCCTTGAGTTACTATCTACTTTCTTTTCATTTCACCATAAAACAATCTGTCAGCATTTTTTGGAGGGCTTGTCTAGTTGTAACAAATTCCCTCAGATTTTGTTTATCTAGAAATGTGTTAAAATCTACATAATTTTTGAGGAAACGTTTTTGCCAGATGTAGAATTCCTGGGCTTTCTCAGATAGTTTTTGTCAATGTATGTTGCTACTTTGAATAGGCCATATTTTTCTGTTTTGTTGTATACTTTGTGATTTTTGTGTTGAAAACTAGCTACTTGAATAATATAAGGCAGTAACTCCAGAACTCAGATCCTCCCTTTTCATGGGGTTTGTTTTTTTTAATTGTTGAGGCTATAGTAGCCTGTTTTTTAGTGACTTTTCCAATATTTTTGCAAAGACTATATTCCATCATGAATAGTCATATAGTTTCTGTTCTTTCAGCTCATGCAGAACTGAAGTTTTGAGGGAGATTTCCTGGAATATCAGGAGCAACACAAAAAACAAACCCAATAAAAAATTTTAAAACCAAGACCAAAAAACCAAAAACAACCAAGTCCCAGTCAGTGCAAATTGGGTCTCTGTTGGGGGATTTCAGAATTTATACAGGCTTGCACTGAGACCAGAGATTTACCTCAGGTGAAAGATTAGGGTCTATTTAAGTCTTTTCTGAGTGTATTGCACTTAGCATACACATGGCTTTATAAATTTACCAAGCTTTTCCTCTTGGGGTTTAGACAGTCTATTGTATGTCTGCATTGTAATTTTTTGTTCCACACACCTGTAAGTTTTTATTTCAGTTTACAACATTTTGAAACACTGCTCATCACTTTTCTGGTCTGTTTTAAGTTCCACAAAACAAAGACAAGGGTCTTCATTGAAGTAGCTCTAAATAAGTTAGAACAGATATATACAATAATTTGTGCATAAAACATACTCTAGGGCCAGTGTGGTGGCTCATGCCTATAATCCCAGTGCTTTGGAAGGCCAAGGTGGTAGGATTGCTTGAGGCTAGAAGTTTGAGATCAGCCTGGGAAACATAGTGAGACTTCATCTCTATAAAAATAAAAACAAAAAGTAAAAAATTACCCAGGCATGGTGGTGCATGCCTGTAGTCCTAGATAGGAGGCTGAAGTGGAAGGATGGCTTGAGCCCAGGAGTTCAAGGCTACTGGGAGCTATGATTGTGCCACTATACTGTCCACTACGGTCCAGCCTGGGCAACAGAGCAAGACCCTGTCCTTAACAAAATAAAAAAACTTAAAAATAAAGACATGTTTTGCTCCCTCTGGAACTAATAACAGGGTCCCCCAGTGGGAACATGGGATGCCACTGTTCCCCTACAGAGGAAGGTGAGGGGCAAGGGCAAGTAAAAATTGCACACAGCTTTCCAACATTTCTGAGTTGCCTTTATCTTGATTCAACATTCATTTTTCTGCTGTAATCCTTTGACTCTTTTCCAGAGTTCTGACAAAATTGGTTCTGACAGTTTCTGCTTATTCTTCAATGTTTCTGTAGGATGATTTTGAAGCTGCATATTCTGCCATTTGCAACCATCATTCCCAGAGACTGCTTTTCTTACGTCAAGCAGCTGTATCACAAATTATATGTTGTAGATCAGCAATAATCAATCTTATTTCCAATAATGGGTACCATGGTTCTTGATGGAACATGTCTGAAAAATTGTTCTTCTTTTTCATGACTGTCTAAAAACATAAAATAAATGTGGTCTATTTCATCTGAATGCTTGTAGTTACAAGTGAAAACTACTATGTGATTTCAGTATCTCAATTTGTGTCTGTGTTAACACTTAGGTTAGTATCAAGTAAAAAACATTTCTGCCACAAGCAAAAGGCTATACATAGGCCTTTATGCAGTTGTATCAGGTGAAGGTCAAATCAGCTTACCAAACAGTATGAAAAAAGTCTTACAATGGTTAAATAGATGAATATGGTAGAAATACTGAAAAATCACACACCACATGTTAAAAGATATTACTATATTCATGTTGAGTATACCAATTTAGCTCTGGCAAAACAACATTGATCTTATGAAGCTAATTTTAATTTTACTTACATTGGTTGTAAATATTTATACTTGTTATAAATTTGTTTTTTATTTATAGATATATAAGAACTATATGTATAACACATTTATACCTACTTTATACACATATAGGTAACACTACTAAGAAAAAAAAATAACCATTGGGAGAGAATTCTAGTAGTCAAGGAATTTTAGCTCTGGCACATGGCAGACTGAGCTGAAATAAAACATAGAAATTATAGGTGAGGCACGGTGTAGCCCCAGTACTTTGGGAGGCCAAGGCTGGTGAATAGCCTGAGCTCAAAAGTTCAAGATCAGCCTGAGCAACGTAGTGAAACCCTGTCTTTACTAAAAATACAAAAATTAGCTGGGTGTGGTAGCGCACGCCTCTGGTCCCAGATACTTAGGAGGTGGAGGTGTGGGAGGGTCTCTTGAGTTTGAGGAGGTCAAGGCTGCAGTGAATTGTGATTGTGGCACTGAACTCCAGCCTGGGTGACAGAATGAGACCCTGTCTCAAAAAACAAACAAACAAACAAAAATAGACATTATCAATTAAATATAATAATACTTTTAGTAACACATCTGAGCTTGAAAAAAAAGGAAATCTCTTGGTGCTAGAAAGGAGCAGGAAACAAGCCAGAGGAGTAAACTCTTAGGCTGATTTTGCTGAGATCTCAGGAGGACATGAGGCCAAATTCCATAATAGCTACATATTGGATTTTACTACCAATAGAGAAATAGGCCCTGGGTTCTGCAGAAGGAATGGAGAAATAAACTAGTCTCCAGCATATGGATGGGACCTCAAAAGGCTATACTTTTATTTAAAAGGGAGGAGATTAAAGTGACACGGAAGCTTGGTTTCCCCTGTGCACTTGCTGGTGGGGGAAAAAACTAGTATCTCTTGAGAAATCAAATTCCAAGTGTGGGTTTGCTGTCAGCATTTATAATACCCATGTAGTATATATATGCCTACACCACAATATAAGCTGAATCTGGTCATGGATTAGTAAAACCCCTGAGACAACCAGGAAAAAGAAATGCAAAATAGGTCAATAGGAGCACTTTTATAATCTAGGAAACGTGAGTTTCCACAGTAAAAGCAATTCCTGTGAAAAATGAGCTCATAATCAAAAATTTAAAACTGCCTAAAGAAATGATGCCTGAGGAGATAGAGTCTAAAGATCAACAAGTAGAATCAAAAGCTAGACAAAAACCTGAGATGAAGGAACTTTTTGAGAGTTAGATAAAATATGTATGTTTAAGATGAAAAACAAGATAAAAGTAATTTAGATCATTACAAAATAATAGCATACTATGAAACAAACACATATGAAAAAGACCCAAACAGCGCTTCTGGAAAAATACTGTCATTGAAATTTAAAAATTAATGAATAGCATAAACAGTAGATTGGACTAGAAACAAAACTGAAGAATTATGAAGAATATAAGTTAAAGATATAAAAAGATAAAAATCTCAACAGTAACAAGAAAGAAAAACCAGATTGGTTACAACCAAAAAATAAGTAAGACTGACATCGACAACAAGAGGCTACAAAACAATGAAATGTTATCTGTTACAGGCTGAAGGAAAATTTGGTTTAATTCAGAAATCTAACACTAGCTATTATAGGTGAACAGAGGTGAAATAAAAATATTTTCAGTTAGGGGATCAAAGATCACTAAAATCTGAGAACACTGCTCTAGGTAACAACCAAAAGCCCACAGAGTATGTACAGTCATTTCAAGTCATAGATATACATCCTCTAGGTGCTAGAAAAGACCTCAAGTAGTGGTCATCTGATTCAATCCACTATATGAAAGATTACCACAACATTTCTATTAAGAGGATGTCTGGAACCTAACACAAATGTCTGCAGAAAGATGAAGCTCACTAAATCAAGGAGACACTTTTGCCAAAAAATTATTTTGCTACTGAAGGCAACAATTATATATCTTAACCCTCTAAGTTATCTTTTTTTTTTTCAAGGCTAAATAAACAAAATTTCTTTCACATATCTCCATAGGATTTAGTTCTTAGTTATTTCTAGAACACAGCATTTTATTTTAGAAGTACTCTAGCTCATCAGCATCTTTTTTAGACTATAAAATAAGCAAAATAATTGATCCTGGCATGTTCTAACCAGCATAAAGTAGAAGAAGCTTTTGTTTTAGACCAGAAGGTCTTTTTCTTTCGTTCTTTCTTTTTGGGGTTTTTTGTTTGTTTGTTTGTTTGTTTTTTGTTTTTTCTGTTTCTGTTTTTGTTTTTGTTTTTGTTTTGAGACAGAGTCTAGCTCTGTCGCCCAGGCTGGAGTGCAGTGGCGCGATCTCAGCTCACTGCAAGCTCCGCCTCCCGGGTTCACGCCATTCTCCTGCCTCAGCCTCCTGAGTAGCTGGGACTACAGGTGCCCGCCACCACGCCCGGCTAATTTTTTTTTGTATTTTTAGTAGAGACGAGATTTCACCGTGTTAACCAAGATGGTCTCGATCTCCTGATGTTGTGATCTGCCCGCCTCAGCCTCCTAAAGTGCTGGGATTACAGACATGAGCCACCACGCCCAGCCCAGAAGTTCTTAAACTTTAGCAAACAACACAATTACCTGGAGGAGTTATTACAACATAGGTTGCCAGGCTAATGCCCAAGTTTCTGACTCAGAAGGTCGGTATAGGGCCTGAAATTTTGCATTTATTTATATTTTTTTATTTTTTTAAGAGATGGGGTTGGCCGGGCACCATGGCTCATGCCTGTAATCCCAGCACTTTAGGAGGCCGAGGCAGGCAGATCATGAGGTCAGATGGAGACCACCCTGGCCAGTATGGTGAAACCCAATCTCTACTAAAAATACAAAAATTAGCTGGGTGTGGTGGCACACGCCTGTAATCCCAGCTACTCCAGAGGCTGAGGCAGGAGAATTGCTTGAACCCAGGAGGTGGAGATTGCAGTGAGCTGAGACCGCTCTACTGCACTCCAGCCTGGCGACAGAACAAGACTCCATCTCAAGAAAAAAAAAAAAAAAGGAAAAATGGGGCCTCTCTATGCTGTTCCAGGTTGGTCTCGAACTCCTGGCCTCAAGTAATTCCTCCCACTTCAGCTTTCTGAGTAGCTGGGATTACAGGCTGCATGAGTCACCACACCTGGTGAGATTTTGCATTTCTAACAAGTTTTCTGGTGATATTGACTCTACTGTTCCATGAACCTCAGTCTAAGATCAATTTAGCTTTTTGGCAGATCTACAATCTTGTTGACTAAATCTGAACTTGCAGTCAATTCGAATTCCCAAGTCTTTTTTATAAGCACAGTTGATTTTAGTAACCTACTTAACATTCCCATTTCTTGTTTTGTAACACATTGATAAAATCAACAAAAAGCATGTTACAGATACCAAATCACTAATTATACACTCACATATGAAAGAGAACATATTATTCTTTATATTTTAGCTTTAATTCATGAGCTAAAAGGAGTTGAAGACCTCTGTCATCTCCAATTTTACAAGTGAGTCAGTTTTTGAGATCTCTTGGTGTCCTTTCCCTGACATTAAGAGAATTCCAAGGCTCTGCACTGAGTATTCTACAAATAATTTTTCTAAAGTCTCATAACAACAGCACAATTGCTAAACAATGAATCAACTACACAATGCTTTCCAAAAACCCTTGAAAAATAACCTTTGGCTCCTTCTCAAGTATATGAATAGTTTATCTAATTGTCCAATTACTAGAGGTCCAAAAAACCAGTTTTATAAATACTTATCCACAACTGAAAAAAAAAAATAGTTTCAAGGTTGAGTGCTTGACTCCAGTTAGCTAATGTGACAAGAAGACAAAGAACCCTGCCATTTCCACATAACATGGACAGAGGCCCTCTGTGCAGGGATATTAATATGCTAAGAGAAGAGCCTTTTAAGAAACAGATGCACTCAGTGTCAATCAGCTAAACTTTAGAAATTAATGACCTTCACTAGCTTTGCTTAGTTATTTTTTGGTGCCAACTTCTTGAGTACCCAAGTTCAATTCAAGTCAGTTTGACAGATTCAAGATACATCCCAAGAATACAATATTCAACTCTACATAAATTTGCCAGCTCACTGAAAGGGCTCAGCTCTGTTAATACTTACCCTAATTCAAGATGTTTTGGTTAGCACAGGATCAATGGCCAGACAATTGCTAAATTACATAATTCTATGACATTTATTTTATTGTTAGTTGGGTTATATTACCTTATTTTATTTTTTTGGTAGAGACAAGGTTTCGCCATGTTGCCCAGGGTGGTCTCAAACTAACTTAAGACTCTGTGCCCACTGAGTTGGCTGAGTTAAGTTGATAATAAGTACTCTTCTGTCACTGATCAGGTAAAAATATTTATGCTAAATGATATTAACATTTTCTGTTTTTAAATATTTTTCATTTAAGAAATATAATCAATTGCTATAGCAATCCTGAGGCATCCTTAAGACTCAGATATTCATTTACATTTTCAAGTCAGGAAAGATAATGAGCTTTGAGGTTCTAAATTCAGCTAAATTAAAGAAGCCAAATCTCCCAAATGATGCCTTTACCTCAGTGTCTCAAATACTTAGCTATGGAGTTCTGAAAGCTTACAAATTGAATTCCTGACTGTTACAAAGCAAAAGACGCTGAGCCTGGAGTCCTCCAAAAAAAAATACACTGATTAAAGGCTGACTCATTGTGGCTGTGGCAAAAATGTAGTAAAGAAGTAGTCTTCTTAGATTAAAACAAATAAAAAACACCTATATTTGAAAAGTACCCTGAAAACTGTTAAAAATATACTGACAATTTGCTTTAAAATGTATGAAAGTCATTCCATCTGTAGTTTTTTTTTTTTTTTGAGAGTGTACTCAATAACAAACAGATGCTACAATTCACTGTCTCACAGTGTCCAAAGTGTGATCATCAGACTTAGATCCAATATTCTACTAGATTTAACCATGCAAGCATAAAAGCCAATTGAATAAAACTGTTGATGGAACATTGCTTTTCCCCACTAGTGAGGAAGAATAGGTAGCACAAAGTGAAATTTCTGACTATGCATTGACCTCATCACAAAGCAATTATGATCTTGGTACACATAGTATATATAGTATATATGGAATAGTGCCAAATAGCAGTAATGGATTTATTTGCATTATATCTTCATTAGTACAGTGCAGAGAAAAAGTGATTTCTAAGAAAGTTTGAAGGCTTATCTTATTCAGGATTCTAGAGATGAATACACAAATTTTGACCAATACTGTAGTGACTTATCAGGCAGTTTAAATTAGGTTATGCTGCAGTGACAAAAATTCCCAAATCATTGTGACTTATGACTACAAGGATTTATTTCTTGCTTATGCTACATGTCAGCTTTCAGTCAAGCTGAAGATGCACCCCTCTTCTAGGACAGCAGCCTTCATGGCAGAGGGATGACAGCCATGGCAGAAAAGTGTTTCTTAAGGATTCCGTTTTGAAGTGACATTTATCCCTTTTGTTTATATTTCATTGGACAAAGGAAGTCACACAGCCAAGCTAGATGTCACTGGTTAGGGAATTAGAATTCTCTCACTGAGAGCGCCAGCAAATAATTGGGGAAAATCATAATGCTTCTCAGAGGAGATAACCCTAACTCCTTTCCAATTATGGCAATAGACTCGCCAAGTCCCAGATCTTGTGATAACCCTTATTTAAAATCCAAATGTGGTGCCTTTTACTCTGGAGACTAATAAACTAAAAAGACGAGTTAGCTGTTCCTCAAATATCTAACATATAACTGCAGAATGGGAAGATACAACTTGCATATATCTCCAAATTGGAAAGAGGACAAATGGGAAATACAGCAGTCACTTATCTATGTAAATTCCGAAATTTTGATGGGCAGAAGATGCAAGGGCTGCTGCTTTGCCCTGGGACTGGCAAACATTCTTTAATTGGGACCTGGTTCTTCTCTATGGGAAAAGTTTCCCAGTTTACTGTTCTCTGAGGCTGCTGGTTCTGCCCCATAGGAGGTTATTCCTGTTCCTTGATCTTCCTTGGGTCTATAAATAAGGGATTTTAGAATATGCCTCCCCTCCACAAACACACACTCACTACTACCATGTTGGTGGCTGAGCAGCTTTCTCAGGCTGCTTCCTAGTCACAGAAGATTAGAGGCACAAAAGTCATTAACAATCACAGTCTCTTTAACTGGAACCTAGTAGCTGTTTTGGCAGTATAATTCCCTAAAAAGTTCAATTGGCTTTTAACTTGTTTGATTGTACTCATCTTATTACACCAGTAGCCATGCCCACAATCCTTTCTGAGATATGCAACTTACAGTAGATTTAATTACAAGTTCCTTGAAGTAGACAAATTTCTGTGGGACAGCCACACTCATCTTTTGTCCCTTCCTGTACAAAAAGCAGCAGGACCTAGACTGAATCCCTGGTGTTTTGGTAACAATACCACATACTCACTCAGTACATTATCTGATTTCTAGTTACCTCAGGTGACAATATAATCAAAAGTTTTATCATGGGAACCATCTTCTGTTCATCCCCAAAGTCAATGTCATATCTACTAGCTATTTTTGTATAAATATTAATTACAATGGTATCCCATTCTGGTAGCAATTTCTTTATCAGTCAGCTTATAATCAATTATGATAAAATAACATACAACTCATAAATCTCAGTGGTTTATAAAACAGTTCTAATTCTTGCTCAAATTACTGTCAGATACTCTGGCTTTGTAGCATTTTAATTCACTCTGGTCACCTAGGCTGGAGTGCAATGGCGCAATCTCTTCTCACCAGCCTCCTCCTCCCAGGTTCAAGTGATTCTCTTGCCTCAGCCTCTAGAGTAGCAATTTTTGTATTTTTAGTAGAGGTAGGGTTTCACCATGTTGGCCAGGCTGGTCTCAAACTCCTGATCTCAAGTAATCCACCCACCTCGGCCTCCCAAACTGCTGGGATTACAGGCATGAGCCACCATGCCTGGCCAATTCATTGGTCATTTCTGTTTCTTTTATAAGATGTTTTCCGTATTCCTGCCCCATTTTTCTAATCTGCTTATAATTAATAATTTGTAAGATTCAGATGTTAACCTGTCTGTTATATATAATAAATATTTTCCTATTCTGTCATTAGTTATCCAGCATATGCTTTAATTTCAGATTATGGTATCTTGCACATATACAAATTTCAATTTTTAAGACAACAAGTGCTTAAAAATATGATTTCATAACAGAGAAAATTATATAAATTTAGTCTTTTAATTCTCCCGGTGTGTTGTACATTTTTACGGTAGGATATATACCTCCCTTATTCAATTTTGAGTTTATATTTGCCTTAAGTTCTATTTTATATAATGTTTATATTGTAATATATACTTCCTTTTCCTTCACATTCACCTGTAGTATCTTCTCACACATTTATTTTATATATTTTTATCTTATTTTGAGTAGCATATCTTATAAAACACACAAAGGTGAATTTTGTTTTAAAGAAATCCTGGGAGTCTTCATGCTTAAAATTTATTTTACTATTTTCATATTTAAAGTGATTATTGACATGTTTGGACTCATTACTATCATCTTATTTCATATTTTCTATCTTATCACAGTTTCTTATATTCTCTAATTCTAAACTGGTCAATTTTTCCTTTTATGGTTTTCCCTTCTGCTGTTATATAGCTTTCTATTATATATCCATAAATTATTACTCTGAAATTTTAAATTCATTTAAAAGATATAATTCAGTTAGTGTCTATAGTTAATCAATATATTGTACTAATTTAGTCATTCATATTCTTGTACAAACATCACCAACATCCATCTCCATAACACTTTCCATTTTGCAAAACTGAAACTTTTTACCCATTAAACAAGTCCCCATTACTCTCTCAACCCCTGGCAACCACTATTCTGCTTTCTGCAGGGTTGTTCTATCCAGTGTTGAGAATGAAAGTATTGAAGTTTCCCACTGTTATTGTAGAACTATGTATTTCTCCTATTAATTCTGTTAATCTTTGTTTTATATATGTTGATGGTCTGTTTGCAGATGCATAAGTGTTTATAACTGTAATCTCCTTGCAGTACTAAATGTTTTATTAATATACATTGTTTCTGTTTCTTGCAACCTTTATTTATTTAAAATCTATTTTGTCTAATATTAGCATAGTTATCTTTGTTCTCTTTTGGTTACTGTTTGCATGGGATCTTTTTCCATGCTTCTACTTTCAACCTGTTTGTGTCTTTGGATCTAAAGTGAATTTCTTATAGATAGCCCATAATTGGAGCATTATAAAAATCCATTCTGCCAAACTCTGTCCTTTTAAGGGAGGAGACCACCCCTCATATTGTCTGATGCCCAATTTCTGCCTCCAAAGAAAGAAAAAGTAAAAACTAAAAGGCAGAAATGAAATCCACAAGCACACAGACCGGCACCACACCCTGGGCCTGGTAGTTAAAGATCGACCCCTGACCTAATTGGTTATGTTATCTATAGATTACAGACATTGTATAGGAAAGCACTGTGAAAATCCCTATCCTGTTTTGTTCCGATCTAATTACCGGTACATGCAGCCCCCAGTCATGTACCCGCTACTTGCTCAATCGATCACAACCCCCTCACATGCACCCCCTTAGAGCTGTGAGCCCTTAAAAAGGACAGGAATTGCTCACTCAGGGAGCTCGGCTCTTGAGACAGGAGTCTTGCCGATGCCCTTGGCTGAATAAACCCCTTCCTTCTTTAACTCGGGGTCTGAGGAGTTTTGTCTGCGGCTCATCCTGCTACATTTCTTGGTTCCCTGACCAGGAAACGAGGTGATTGGTGGATGGTCGAGGCAGCTCCTTAGGTGGCTTAAGCCTGCCCTGTGGAACATCCCTGAGGGGGACTCTGACCAGCCCGAGTGACGTGGATCCTGAGAGTGCTCCTGGGTAGGCATTTGCCCCGGTGGGACACCTCGCCAGAGCAGTGTGTGGCAGGCCCCCATGGAGGACCAATGCAGTGGCTGAACACTGGGAAGGAATGGGCACTTGGAGTTTGGACATCTAAAACTTGGTAAGACTAGTCTTTGAAACTTGCTCACACCATTTGAGTGGAAGCGTGGCCTGATCATCCATAGCGTGCCTTTATTGGCACTTTGGTTTTGGTTTTGGTTTTGACTTGGTTTGAACTGCTTGACGGGACCAGTCTTAGGAACTTGCCCATTCCATTTGAGTGGAAGCGTGGCCTGATCATCCACGGCATGCCTTGATCAGCACTCTGGATTTGGTTTTGACTTGCTTTGAATTGCTTGACAGGATTGGTCTTAGGAACTTGCCTACTCCATTTGAGTGAAAGCGTGGCCTGATCACCCATGGTGTGCCTGTACCGGCACTTTGGTTTTTGTTTTTGACTTGACTTGGATTGCTTGATACTTTGGTTTTGGTTTTGACCTGGCTTGGATTTCTGGATACTCTGATTTTTGTTTTGATTTTGGTTTGCTGCAAACTGCAAAAGTGTGTGTGTGTGCCCTTTTGACCTGTTCTTTGTTTTGTGGTGTGTGTGTGGTGTGAGCGTGGTGTTTTGTCTTGAAGAAGCATAGGTCAGGCACAAATAAGCCCACCCTACTAGGAACTATGTTGAAAAATTTCAAAAAAGAATTTAAAGGAGACTATAGAGTACTGTGACACTAGGAAAACTTAAAACTTTGTGTAAGATAGACTGGCCAGCATTAGAGGTAGGTTGGCCATTAGAAGGAAGCATGGACGGATCCCTTGTTTCAAAGGTATGGCACGAGGTAACCTGTAAGCCAGGGAATCCAGACCAGTTCCTGTACATAGACACTTTGTTACAGCTGGTTTTAGACCCGCCACTCCCAACACACAGTAGTTGAGAGAACAGCAGCATACGCGGCTGGCAGAGGCAAGGAAAGACCAGCAGAGAGAGAGAAAGGAAAGAGACAGAAAAGAGGCAAAGAGAGAGAGGAAGAGACAGACAAAGAAGGAGTCAAGGAGAGAGAGAGAGAGAAAGAGAGAGGCAGAGAGAGAGAAGAGACAGAGGCAAAACGAAAGTCAAAGAGAGAGAGACAAAGTCAAAGAGAGAGAGAGAGAGATATACAGGTAGTTAAGAAAAAAAAGTGTACCCTATTCCTTTAAAAGTCAAGGTAAATTTAAAACCTATAATTGATAATTGAAGGTATTCTCCATAACCCTATAACACTCAATATCATTTTGTTGTCAGTGTAAAAAAGGGCATATCCCAAAAGCACTGAGGCCTTCCTATCAAAAATCCTTAACCCAGTAACCTGCAGGTGGCCCAAATACATTCAATCCGTAGCGGCAACTGCTTTACTAACAAAAAAAAGAAAAAAAAAAGTAAAAAAAAAAAAAAAAAAAAACAACCGTTAGAGGAAACTTCATTGTGAGCACATCTCACCAGTTCAGAAGTATCCTAAGGAAAAAAAAGGGGGGGCAGAATTTATATAAGAAGAGTATTATATGGTAAATTCTTGTCCTGAAATAAATTAACTGATTGTTTAAAGAAAGAAATATTTTTAATAAGTCTGAAAGTTGAGGCATGTCGAAGAATTGTCTGCGAAAGTCATGAAAAAGGAAAATGTTATAAAAAAAGAATTTATGCAAAAAATGTTGTATAATTTAAAATTAACTAGGCCTCCTGAATGTAAAACTATTGAAAAAAAACAAAAAACAGTTTATGTGCAAAGTGTATAAGAAAAGTAAAATATACCTTTGGTAAAAGGATTATAAGGAGGCATAAGAATGTACATTTTTACCTACATTAAAAAGGTACAAAAATTATTGTTTTGAAGGTTTAAGCAAGTTTTAAAACATTAATTGTAAAGAAAATTCTGTGTGTAAACCTATTAGCTAAAGTTAAAGAAGTATCATCCAGTTTTTCTGTGAACTGGACATTAAAGTAAAAGCATAACAGGTTTTTGTTAAAGCACCAACCTGCTCTTTAGCAAAAATTATAAAAGATTAAAAAGAGTCTATAAAATCTTACCTTATGGTCAAACATTAAAAATTAGATAAATATGTCTACAAGGTTTTATTAAAATTAAGTTTAACATCAATAACACACTAATATAAAGATAAAATTTAGCTTATCTGGTATAAAAATCATACGAGAAGCATCGTTAAATATAAAATGGTATTTGGCTTTCTTTGGTTTAAAAACTAATAAAAATAGGTGCTAAAGGAAATTTGTCAGTAAAAAGGCACTAAAGACTATGAAGTCCACTGCCAAGGTCCCCACATTTAAAACAAAAGGTCAGTTTCTTAGAAATTATATACTTGGTTTATCTTCCACTTTCCTTTCTCTCAAAAACTAAAAGTCTTTTAGCACATATACCACCCCTAGAATTTCCGGTAAACCAGCACCAGCCGAAAGATCATGTTCTCATTGAAAGGTGGAAAGAAGAAAAACTCAAGCCAGCCTGGGAAAGACCCTACCTTGGGCTGCTAACCACCAAGACTGCTGTTCGTACAGAAAGAAAAAAAAAAAAAAAAAAAAGACGAACTCATCACACCCGAGTCAAGAAAGTGCCACCCCCTCCAGAGTTGTAGGCCATAGTCCCAGAGGAAAATCCTACCAAACTAAAGCTAAGAAATATCTAACTCTTTCAATCTATTCTATTACTCTTTCTTCTTTCCACGCTCTATTGCTGACCATTTAGTTATTAACAAAACCAAGTCAATTTCGCCTCAAACTATTGCATTTAATGCTTGCCTTTTTATACCCTGTGGGGACTTGCCAAGTCAAAGACAGCTCTCTACTTCAGAAAAGTACTTCTGTCCCTCCTGACTCTCCTCAGACTCAGCATTAGTAAACTAGGACCATTTAATCCAGGGAGATTTCAATAAAGACCCCAGTGCCAAGCAGGGGTCTTGCCCCCCGATGTAGAGCTTTCATGCCATAGTTTCTGTGGACCACTAAAGAGCAAGGATGGACTGCCCCAACTGGTTTTTGTAATTTCCTAAAACCATACATTCATTTTACTAGAGAATCATAGAAGTAAAAGACATAAAACAAACTTTAGCAATTAAGACAGGATACCAAGATGCAAATGCCTGGTTAAAATTGATCAAATATTCCATCTGCACGTTAAACAAAAGCAATTGTTATGCTTATGCACATGGCAGGCTAGAGGCCCAGATTGTCCCCTTTCCAATAAGGTGGTCCTCCAGTCGACCAAGTGTAGGCTGCATGGCAGCTCTTTTCCAGGATTCTACAGCCTAGAGTAGTAAGTTGTGCCAAGCTCTCTCTGTTATATCCCAAAATCCGGCACCCTGCAGGTCAGCCCCTGAGGGACATCCAGCCTCCATCTCCCAACACTAAGTTCACTTCGTGTCTCTCACAACCGGGAGGAAACTTAGCGTTCCTTGGAGACCTGAAAGGACGCAGTGAGCTTAAACATTTTCAAGAGCTCATCAGTAAGTCCTTGTTCATCCCGGAGCGGGTGTGTGGTGGTATCGTGGTGGACCTTTATGGCACTCTGCCAAATAATGGGAGTGGCACTTGTACTTCAGTCCAACTGGCTATCCCTTTCACCCTGGCATTTCATCAACCAGAAAGAAAAAAATAAGACATCGTAAAGCGAGAGAAGTCCCTTATGGGTCTTTCGACTCTCATGTCTATTTAGACACAATTGCAGTCCCACGAGGAATACAGATCAATTTAAAGCTTAAAATCAAATAGCTGCAGGATTTGAGTCAATATTTTGATGGGCGACAGTTAATAAAAATGTAGATTAGATAAACTACATCTATTACAACCAACAGCAATGAGCTTTTCATGAGTTAAAAGAAAGACTCATGTCGGCCCCAGCCCTGAGGCTGCCTGACCTGACAAAACTCTTTACACTCTATGTGTCAGAAAGAGAAAAAATGGCAGTTGGAATTTTAACCCAGACTGTAGGACCCTGACCAAGGCCAGTGGCCTATCTCTCAAAACAACTAGACAGGGTTTCCAAAGGCTGGCTCCCAGATCTAAGGGCCCTAGCAGCAACAGCCCTGTTAGCACAAGAAGCAAATAAACTAACCCTTAGGCAAAACCTGAATATAAAGGTCCCCCATGCTGTGGTAACTTTAATGATTACCAAAGAACATCATTGGTTAACAAATGCTAGATTAACCAAGTACCAAAGCTTGCTATGTGAAAATCCCCACATGACCACTGAAGTTTGCAGCATCCTAAACCCCACCACCTTGCTCCCAGTATCAGAGAGCCCAGTTGAACATAAATGTGTAGAGATGTTGGACTCAATTTATTCTAGCAGGTCCAACCTCCGAGACCATCCTCAAACATCAGTAGACTGTGAGCAGTACGTGGACGGGAGCAGCTTCGCCATCCCCTGCAAAGTGACTCTGAAGAAGACGACAAGCCCTGCTCTAGTCACACCCAGAAGCTGACTCATCCACACATGGCCGAAGCATGAGAAAACTCTTTGCAAGACTCATTTTCCTTAAAATTTAGACTTTTACAGTAAGGACTTCAACTGACCTTCCTCAGACTAAGGACTGTTCCCAGTGTATACATCAAGTCACTGAGGTAAGACAAAAAATTGCTAGAGTCCTATTATTTTATGGTTATTATAAGTGTACTGGCACTCTAAAAATAACTTGTTTGTATAATGTTATTCTATACAAAGTATGTAGCCCAGGAAATGACCAATCTGATGTGTGTTATGACCCATGTAAGCCTCTCATGACCACAGTTTTTAAAATAAGATTAAGAACTGAAGACTGGTAGAGGCTCATAAACGATATAAGTAAAGTGTTAGCCAAAACAGAAAAAAAAGGGGGGGGTGCCCAAACAAGTCACCTTAAAATTTGATGCCTGTGCTGTCATTAATAAGTTAGGAATAAGGTGTAGTTCTCTTAATTAGAAAAGAGGCTATATGGCAGAAGATAAGTACATTTGTCATAAATTAGGACTGTGTGGAAATAAATGTAAATACTGGTCTTGTGTCATTTAGGCCACTTGGATTAAAAAACAAATGAAAAGGATCCAGTCCACCTTCAGAAAGGAAAAAAATGGTCCTTCCTGTACTAAAGGACAATGTAACCCCTTAGAGCTAGTAATAACCAATCCCCTTGATCCTCGCTGGAAAAAAAGGGGAACATGTAACCCTAAAAATTGATGGAGCTAGACTGGATCTTCAAGTAAATTTCATGGTTTGAGAAAAAGTTTATAAATGCTCTTCTGAGCCAGTATTTCAAATCTTTTATGATAAACTAAAAGTGCCAGTACCAGAAATTTCATGAAAAACAAGAAATTTGTTTTTGCTATTAGCCGAGCCTGTAGCCCAGACTCTCAATGTCACTTCATGTTGTATATGTGGAAAAATTGTAATAGGAGATCAATGGCCATAGGAAGCCCGAGAATTAGTACCTACAGACCCAGTTCCTGATGAATTCCCGGCCCAAAAGAATCACCCTGATCACTTCTAGGTCCTAAAAGCCTCAATCATTAGACAATACTATATAGCAAGACTAGAGAAGGACTTCACCCTTCCTGTAAGAAGACTACATGGTGGAGTTCAAACCACACACAGAAAAATCCATTCAGTAAATTTCCAAAGTTGCAGACCATTTAGGCCCACCCAGAATCCCACTGGGACTGGACAGCCCCCACTGGGCTATACTGAATATGTGGACATAGAGCCTATGCTAAGCTGCCTGACCAGTGGACAAGTAGTTGTTATTGGCACTACTAAACCATCTTTCTTCCTACTGTCCATAAAAACAGGCAAACTCCTGGGCTACCCTGTCTATGCTTCCTGTGAAAAGAGAAGCATAACTATAGGAAATTGAAAAAATGATAAATGGCCGCCTGAGAGAATCATACAATATTATAGGCCTGCTACTTAGGCACAAGATGGCTTGTGAGGATACCGGAACCCCCATTTACATGATCAACCAAATCATGCGGTTACGAGCTGTCTTAAACATAATCACTAATAAAAACGGCAGAGCCTTTACTATTCTGACCTGGCAAGAAACTCAAATGAGAAATGCTATCTATCAAAATAGATTAGCTCTCAATTGCTTGCTAGCAGCTGAAAGAGAAGGCTGTAAGAAATTTAACCTTACTAATTGCTGCTTACACATAGAATATCAAGGGCAAGTAGTCGAAGACATAGTTAGAAATATGACAAAACTGGCACATGTGCCCGTGCAAGTGTCACATGGATTTGATCCTAGGGCCATGTTTAGAAAATGGTTCCCAGCGCTAAAAAGATTTAAAACTCTTATAACAAGAGTTATAATACTAATAGGAACCTACTTACTGCTCCCTTGTTTGCTAACTGTACTTCTTCAAATGATTAAAACCTTCATCACTACCTTAGTTCACCAAAATGCTTCAGCGCAAGTGTACCATATGAATCACTATCAATCTGTCTTGCAAGAAGACATAGGTAGTAAAAATGACAGTGAGAACTCCCACTATTAAGTGAGAGTCTCAAAGTGGGGGAATAAGGGAGGAGACCACCCCTCATATTGTCTTATGCCCAATTTCTGCCTCCAAAGAAAGAAAAAGTAAAAACTAAAAGGCAGAAATGAAATCCACAAGCACACAGACCGGCACCACACCCTGGGCCTGGTAGTTAAAGATCGACCCCTGACCTAATCGGTTATGTTATCTATAGATTACAGACATTGTATAGAAAAGCACCATGAAAATCCCTATCCTGTTTTGTTCTGATCTAATTACCGGTGCATGCAGCCCCCATTCACGTACCCCCTCCTTGCTCAATCAATCATGACCATCTCATGCTCACCCCCTTAGAGTTGTGAGCCCTTAAAAATGACAAGAATTGCTCACTCGGGGAGGTCAGCTCTTGAGACAGGAGTCTTGCCGATGCCCCCAGCTGAATAAACCCCTTCCTTCTTTAACTTCGGTGTCTGAGGAGTTTTTCTGTGGCTCGTCCTGCTACACTTTGACTGGAGAGGTTAACCCACTTATATGTGAAATACTTACTGGTAGAGGAGGGACTTTCTTTTGTCATTTGTTATTACTTCTCCATAAGCCTTACAACTTTCTGTCCCCCCTTATTTACTGCATTACTATCTTTTTTTGTGATTTTTTGTAGTGAAATATTTAGATTCATTTCTAATTTCTTCTTTTGTGTATTCAGCTATTTTCTTTGTAGTTATAATATGGGTTATGTTTAACATCCTAAAGTTATCACACTCTAATTTGAATTTATACCAGCTTAACTTAAGTAATAAACAAAAACTGTTCCTTTATAACTTGATCTCCACCCCTATCAGTTGCTACTGTCAACAAATTTACAACTTGATACAGTGTATGTCCGAAAAAATAAATGAATAATTATTTTTAATGTGTTAGTCTCATAAATTATGTAGAAAACAAAATGTGAAGTTACAAACCAAAGCTATAATAGATGGGGCGGAGCAAGATGGCTGAATAGGAACAGCTCCAGTCTCTAGCTCCCAGCGCAAGCAACACAGAAGACAGGTGATTTCTGCATTTTCAACTGAGGAACGAAGCTCATCGCCAGCAACGGATCAAAGCTGGACGGAGAATGACTTTGACAAGACGAGAGAAGAAGGCTTCAGTCCATCAAACTGCTCAGAGCTAAAGGAGGAATTACGTACCCAGCGCAAAGAAACTAAAAATCTTGAAAAAAGAGTGGAAGAATTGAAAACCAGAATAATTAATGCAGAGAAGGCCATAAACGAACTGACAGAGATAAAAACCATGGCACAAGAAATATGTGACAAATGCACAAGCTTCAGTAATCGACTCGATCAACTGGAAGAAAGAGTATCAGTGATTGAGGATCAAATGAATGAAATGAAGTGAGAAGAGAAATCTAAAGAAAAAAGAAGAAAAAGAAATGAACAAAGCCTGCAAGAAGTATGGGATTATGTAAAAAGACCAAATCTACGTCTGATTGGGGTGCCAGAAAGTGAGGGGGAAAATGGAACCAAGTTGGAAAACACTCTTCAGGATATCATCCAGGAGAACTTCCCCAACCTAGCAAGTCAGGCCAACATTCAAATTCAGGAAATACACAGAACGCCACAAAGATACTCCTCGAGAAGAGCAACTCCAAGACACATAATTGCCAGATTCACCAAAGTTGAAATGAAGGAAAAAAATCTTAAGGGCAGACAGAGAGAAAGGTCGGGTTACCCACAAAGGGAAGCCCATCAGACTAACAGCAGATCTCTCGGCAGAAACTCTACAAGCCAGAAGACAGTGGGGGCCAATATTCAACATTCCTAAAGAAAAGAATTTTAAACCCAAAATTTCATATCCAGCCAAACTAAGTTTCATAAGTGAAGGAGAAATAAAATCCTTTACAGATAAGCAAATGCTTAGAGATTTTGTCACCACTAGGCCTGCCTTACAAGAGACCCTGAAGGAAGCACTCAACATGGAAAGGAACAACCGGTACCAGCCAT